>NW_025211640.1:4285-12448 GCF_004010195.1 Chiloscyllium plagiosum
AGAGATAGAGAGAGAGAGTAAGGGCATGGTAAAGAGAGAGCGTAGAAGAGAGAGAGATCATGGAAGAGAAAGAGGGAAAAAGCACATGGAAAAGAGAGAGAGCATATGGAAAAGAGAGTGTGTGTGTTTGGAAAAGAGAGAGAGAGAGACAGAGCGCAAGCATGGAAAAGAGAGAGAGCATGGGCACGCACATGGAAGAGAGAAAGAGAATGTGGAAAAGTGAGAGAACATGGTAAAGAGATATAGAGAGAGAGTGTGCATGGAAGAGAGAGTGCATTGTAGTGGGGGAAAAAAGAGAGTGAGTGAGCGCATGGAAGAGAGCGCGATCGAGCGCATGGGAGAGCGAATGAGAGAGCGCATGGGAGAGAGAACAAGCGAGTGTATGGGAGAGAGACTGCATGGGAGAGAGAGCGAGCATATTGAAGAGAGAGCGAGTGAGTGCATGGGAGAGAGACCGCATGGAAGAGAGAGCGTGAGCACATGGGAGAGAGAGCGAGTGAGCACACAGGAGAGAGAGCGAGTGAGCGCATGGGAGAGAGAGCGAGTGAGCGCATGGGAGAGAGAGCGAGTGAGCGCATGGGAGAGAGACCACATGGGAGAGAGAGCAAGCGAGCGCATGGGAGAGAGACTGCATGGGAGAGCGAGCGAGCACATGGAAGAGAGACCGCATGGCAGAGAGAGCGAGCGAGCACATTGGAGAGTGAGTAAGCACATGGGAGAGAGACCGCATGGGAGAGCGAGCAAGAGGCCGCATGGGAGAGTGAGCGAGCAGGCAAGCGCATGTGAGAGAGAGAGACCGCATGGGAGAGAGAGCAAGCGAGTGCATGGGACAGAGAGCAAGCAAGAGCATGGAAGAGAGACTGCATGGGGGAGAGAGCGAGCGAGCGCATGGGAGAGAGAGAGAGAGCAAGCACATGGGTGAGAGACTGCATGGGAGAGAGAGCGAGCAAGCGCATGTGAGAGAGCAAGCGAGTACATGGGAGAGAGACCACATGGGGGAGAGCGAGCACATGGAAGAGAGAGCGAGTGAGCGCATGGGAGAAAGAAAGAGCGAGTGAATGCATGGGAAAGAGCGAACGAGCGAGCGCATGGGAGAGAGAACGAGCGAGCGCATGGGAGAGAGAACGAGCGAGCGCATGGGAGAGCGAGCGCATGGGAGAGCGAGCGCATGGGAGAGCGACTGAGTAAGCGCATGAGAGAGAGAGCAAGCAAGTGCATGGGAGAGAGCGAGCGAGTGCATGTTAGAGAGAACAAACGGGCGAGCGCATGGGAGAGAGAGCGAGCGAGCGCATGGGAGAGAGAGCAAACGGGCGAGCGCATGGGAGAGAGCGAGCGAGCGCATGGGAGAGAGAGCGAGCGAGCGCATGGGAGAGAGAGCGAGCGAGCGCATGGGAGAGAGAGCGAGCGAGCGAGCGCATGGGAGAGCGAGCGAGCGCATGGGAGAGAGAGCGAGCGAGCGCATGGGAGAGAGAGCGAGCGAGCGCATGGGAGAGAGAGCGAGCGAGCGCATGGGAGAGAGAGCGAGCGAGCGCATGGGAGAGAGAGCGAGCGAGCGCATGGGAGAGAGAGCGAGCGAGCGCATGGGAGAGAGAGCGAGCGAGCGCATGGGAGAGAGAGCGAGCGAGCGCATGGGAGAGAGAGCGAGCGAGCGCATGGGAGAGAGAGCGAGCGAGCGCATGGGAGAGAGAGCGAGCGAGCGCATGGGAGAGAGAGCGAGCGAGCGCATGGGAGAGAGAGCGAGCGAGCGCATGGGAGAGAGAGCGAGCGAGCGCATGGGAGAGAGAGCGAGCGAGCGCATGGGAGAGAGAGCGAGCGAGCGCATGGGAGAGAGAGCGAGCGAGCGCATGGGAGAGAGAGCGAGCGAGCGCATGGGAGAGAGAGCGAGCGAGCGCATGGGAGAGAGAGCGAGCGAGCGCATGGGAGAGAGAGCGAGCGAGCGCATGGGAGAGAGAGCGAGCGAGCGCATGGGAGAGAGAGCGAGCGAGCGCATGGGAGAGAGAGCGAGCGAGCGCATGGGAGAGAGAGCGAGCGAGCGCATGGGAGAGAGAGCGAGCGAGCGCATGGGAGAGAGAGCGAGCGAGCGCATGGGAGAGAGAGCGAGCGAGCGCATGGGAGAGAGACCGCATGGGAGAGAGAGTGAGCGCATGGAGGAGAGACCGCATGGCAGAGAGCGCGAGTGAGCGCATGGGAGAGCAAGCGAGTGAGAGAGCGCATAGGAGAGTGAGCAACTGAGCGAGCGCATGGAAGAGAGACCGCATGGGAGAGAGAGTGAGCGCATGGAGGAGAGACCGCATGGCAGAGAGCGCGAGTGAGCGCATGGGAGAGCAAGCGAGTGAGAGAGCGCATAGGAGAGTGAGCAACTGAGCGAGCGCATGGAAGAGAGACCGCATGGGAGAGAGAGAGGGCGCATGTGAGAGAGACCGTATGGGAGTGAGAGTGTGCGAGTGCATGGCAGAGAGCGCATGGGAGGGAGAGATAGCAAGCGAGCGCACAGGAGAGAGAGCGAGCGAGCGCACGGGAGAGAGAGACCGCATGGAAGAGAGAGCGAGTGAGCGCATGGAAGAGAGAGCGAGTGAGCGCATGGAAGAGAGAGCGAGTGAGCGCATTGGAGAGAGAGCAAGCGAGCGCATGGGAGAGAGATCGCATGGGAGAGAGCGAGCAAGCGCCTGCAAAAGGGAGCAAGCCAGCGCATGAGAGAGACACCACATGAAAGAGAGAGCGAGTGAGCGCATAGGAGAGAGAGCGAGCGAGCGCATGGGAGGGAGATCGCATGGGAGAGAGCGAGCAAGCGCCTGCAAAAGGGAGCGAGCGAGCGCATGGGAGAGAGACTGCATGGGAGTGAAAGTGAGCGAGCGCATGGGAGAGAGAGTGAGCGAGCGCAAGGAAGGGAGACCGCATGGGAGAGAGAGCGAGAGAGCGCATGGGAGAGAGACTGCATGGGAGAGCTAGCGAGCGAGCACATGGAAGAGAGACCGCATGGGAGAGAGAGTGAGCAAGAACATGGGAGAATGAGTAAGCACATGGGAGAGAGACCGCATGGGAGAGCGAGCAAGAGACCGCATGGGACAGCAAGCGAGCAGGCAAGCGCATGTGAGAGAGAGACCGCATGGGAGAGAGAGCGAGCACATGGGAGAGAGAGCAAACGGGCGAGCGCATGGGAGAGAGCGAGCGAGCGCATGGGAGAGAGAGCGAGCGAGCGCATGGGAGAGAGAGCGAGCGAGCGCATGGGAGAGAGAGAGAGAGAGCGAGCGCATGGGAGAGAGAGAGAGCGAGCGCATGGGAGGGAGAGAGAGCGCATGGGAGAGAGAGAGTGCGAGCGCATGGGAGAGAGACCGCATGGGAGAGAGAGTGAGCGCATGGAGGAGAGACCGCATGGCAGAGAGCGCGAGTGAGCGCATGGGAGAGCAAGCGAGTGAGAGAGCGCATAGGAGAGTGAGCAACTGAGCGAGCGCATGGAAGAGAGACCGCATGGGAGAGAGAGAGGGCGCATGTGAGAGAGACCGTATGGGAGTGAGAGCATGCGAGTGCATGGGAGAGAGCGCATGGGAGGGAGAGATAGCAAGCGAGCGCACAGGAGAGAGAGCGAGCGAGCGCACGGGAGAGAGAGACCGCATGGAAGAGAGAGCGAGTGAGCGCATGGAAGAGAGAGCGAGTGAGCGCATGGAAGAGAGAGCGAGTGAGCGCATGGAAGAGAGAGCGAGTGAGCGCATAGGAGAGAGAGCGAGTGAGCGCATGGAAGAGAGAGCGAGTGAGCGCATGGAAGAGAGAGCGAGTGAGCGCATGGAAGAGAGAGCGAGTGAGCGCATGGAAGAGAGAGCGAGTGAGCGCATGGAAGAGAGAGCGAGTGAGCGCATGGAAGAGAGAGCGAGTGAGCGCATGGAAGAGAGAGCGAGTGAGCGCATGGAAGAGAGAGCGAGTGAGCGCATGGAAGAGAGAGCGAGTGAGCGCATGGAAGAGAGAGCGAGTGAGCGCATGGAAGAGAGAGCGAGTGAGCGCATGGAAGAGAGAGCGAGTGAGCGCATGGAAGAGAGAGCGAGTGAGCGCATGGAAGAGAGAGCGAGTGAGCGCATGGAAGAGAGAGCGAGTGAGCGCATGGAAGAGAGAGCGAGTGAGCGCATGGAAGAGAGAGCGAGTGAGCGCATGGAAGAGAGAGCGAGTGAGCGCATGGAAGAGAGAGCGAGTGAGCGCATGGAAGAGAGAGCGAGTGAGCGCATGGAAGAGAGAGCGAGTGAGCGCATGGAAGAGAGAGCGAGTGAGCGCATGGAAGAGAGAGCGAGTGAGCGCATGGAAGAGAGAATGTGAGAGAGAGACCGCATGGGAGAGAGAGCGAGCACATGGGAGAGAGAGCGAGCACATGGGAGAGAGAGCGAGCACATGGCAGAGAGAGCGAGCGAGCGCATGGGAGAGACAGCAAGCGAGCGCATGGGAGAGAGAACGAGCGAGTGCATGGGAGAGAGAGAGCTAGCGCATGGGAGTGAGAGCGCGAGCGCATGGGAGAGAGAGCGAGCGCATGGGGGAGAGAGAGAGAGAGAGCGCGAGAGTGAGTGCATGGAAGAGAGACCGCATGGGAGAGAGAGCAAGCGAGCACATGGGAGAGAGCGCAAGCGCATGGAAGGGGGACCGCATGGGAGAGCGAGCGAGCGCATGGAAGAGAGACCGCATGGGAGAGAGAGCAAGCGCATGGAAGGGAAACTGCATGGGAGAGAGAGTGAGCGCATGGGAGAGAGAGAGCAAGCGAGCGCAAGCGCATGGAAGAGAGACTGCATGGGAGAGAGCGAGCGCATGGGAGAGAGCGAGCGAGCGCATGGGAGAGAGACCGCATGGGAGAGCGAGCGAGCACATGGGAGAGAGAACGAGCGAGGGTATGGGAGAGAGACCGCATGGGAGAGATAGCGAGCGAACGCATGGGAGAGAGATCAAGCGAATGCATGGGAGAGAGACCACATGGCAGAGAGAGCGAGCGAGCGCATGGGAGAGAGAGCAAGCGAGCGCATGGGAGAGAGCGCGAGCGAGTGCATGGGAGAGAGAGAGAGAGAGAGTGAGTGAGAGCGCGCGAGAGCGAGTGCATGGAAGAGAGACCGCATGGGAGAGAGAGCAAGCGAGCGCATGGGAGAGAGCGCGAGCGCATGGAAGGGAGACCGCATGGGAGAGCGAGCAAGTGCATGGGAGAGAGAGCGCGAGCGAGCGCATGGAAGAGAGACCGCATGAGAGAGAGAGCAAGCGCATGGAAGAGAGACTGCATGGGAGAGAGCGAGCGCGTGGGAGAGAGCGAGCGAGCGTGTGGGAGAGAGACCGCATGGGAGAGAGAGCGAGCGAGCGCATGAGAGAGAGACCACGTGGGAGAGAGAGTGAGCGAGCGCGTAGGAGAGAGAGCGAGCGAGCGCATGGGAGAGAGAGCACGCACATGGAAGAGAGAGAGAGAGAAGTGTGATAAGAGAGTGCAGATGGAAAAGATAGAGAGACAGAGAGACAGAATGCATGCATGGAAGAGACAGAGAGACACACAGAACGTGCACATGGAAGAGAAAGGGAGACAGAGAGAGAAAGAAAGAAAGAGAGAGAGAGAAAGAAAATGTGTGCATGGAAGAGGGAGAAGGACTGAGACACAGAGACATGGAGAATGCACACATGGAAGAGAGACAGAGATAGAGAATGACAGAGAATGACAGAGCGACAGTGCGCGCGCATAGAATCGAGAGAGGGACTGAGATACAGCGACACCGTGAACGCGCATATGGAAGAGAGAGAAAAAGAGAGAGACAGACAGAGAGAGGCAGAGGCAGAGAGAGAGAGAGACACGCAGACAGAGAAAGAGAGAGACGCAGAGAGAGAACACGTGCATGGAAGAGAGAGGGACTGAGACAGAGAGACAGAGAGAAAAAGCGACACAGACAGACAGAGACAGAGTGAAACAGAGAGACAAAGAAGGACAGAGAGAACACGCACATGGAAGAGAGAGAAAGACCGAGAGAGAGAGAGAGAGAGAGTCAAATATAGAGAGAAAGACAGAGAGAGGCAAACAGACAGAGACAGAGAGAGAGACAAAGTCAGATAGAGAGAGAAAGACAGAGAGAGGCAAATAGACAGAGAGAGAGAAAGTCAGGTAGAGAGAGTCGGGTGCTCCGGTTTCCTCCCACAATCCAAAAATGTGCGGGTCAGGTGAATTGGCCATGCTAAATTGCCCGTAGTGTTAGGCTAAAGGGGTAAATGTAGGGGTATGGGTGGGTTGCGCTTCGGCGGGTCGGTGTGGACTTGTTGGGCCGAAGGGCCTGTTTCCACACTGTAAGTAATCTAATCTAATCAAACAGAGAGAAAACGCTGCATGGAAGAGAGATAGAGAGATAGAAAGAGGGCATGGAAAAGTGGGGGGAGGTGAAGAGAGAGAGAATGGAAAAGAGAGAGCACATGCATGGAAAAAAGAGAGAGCACATGGAAGAGAGAGCGCGTGAGGGAGCATGGAAAAGAGAGAGAGAATGGAAAAGAGAGAGAGCGCAACAGGTAGCATGGAATAGAGAGCATGGAAAAAAGAGAAAGAACATGAAAAAAGAGAGAGAGAGAGCTTGAAAGAAAGAAGTTGAGAGCGAGAAAGAGCACGGAAAAGAGAGAGCGTGTGTGAGAGAGAGAGTGCGCACACGCATGGAAAAAAGAGAGAGCACGCATGGAAAAAAGCAGGAGGGTGTGAGATAGAGAGAGCTTGCACATGGAAAACAGAAGAGCATGAAGAGACAAAGAAAGAGAGAATGTGCGCGCATGGAAGAGAGAGTGCGCCCCCGGGAGAAAGCGAGAGAGAGTGAAGGCATGGAAAAGAGAGAGAGAGAGAGAGCGCATGCATGGAAAAGAGCGAGAGTGCGTGCATGGAAAAGAGCGAGAGAGAGGGAGAGAGTGCGCACATGGAAAAGAGAGAGCAAGACACAGCGTGAGCATGAAGAGACAGAGACAGAGAAAGAGCACACGTGCGTGGAAGAGAGAGAGTGCGCACATGGAAGAGAGAGAGCCAGAGACAGCGTGAGCATGAAGAGACAGAAAGAGTGCACGTGCATGGAAGTGAGAGAGAGAGAGAGAGAGAGCAAGACACAGCGTGAGCATGAAGAGACAGAGACAGAGAAAGAGCACACGTGCGTGGAAGAGAGAGAGTGCGCACATGGAAGAGAGAGAGCCAGAGACAGCGTGAGCATGAAGAGACAGAAAGAGTGCACGTGCATGGAAGTGAGAGAGAGAGAGAGAGAGAGAGCGCGCGCACATGGAAGAGAGAGGGAGAGCATGGAAAAGAGAGTGCGAGAGAGAACATGGAAGAGAGAAAGGGAGAGAGCATGGAAAAGAGAGAGAGAGCAGCAGAGCGAGAGAGCAAGACAAAGCAAGAAATAGAGAGCATGTGGGGAAGAGAGAGCGAGATAGAGCGCACACACATGGAAAACAGAGAGCAAGAGCGTGACAGAGAGTGCGCGCATGGAAAAGAGAGAGAGCTAGAGAGAGAGCGAACATGGAAAAGAGAGAGAGCATGGAAGAGAGAGCGAGCGAGAGAGTGAGAGAGAGCACGTAGAAAAGAGAGAGACCGTGCATGGAAAAAAAGAGAGAGCATGGAAGAGAGAGCGAGCGAGAGAGTGAGAGAGAGCACGTAGAAAAGAGAGAGACCGTGCATGGAAAAAAAGAGAGAGCATGGAAGAGAGAGCGAGCGAGAGAGTGAGAGAGAGCACGTAGAAAAGAGAGAGACCGTGCATGGAAAAAAAGAGAGAGCATGGAAGAGAGAGAGGAGCGAGAGAGAGAGAGAGAGAGAGAAAAAAAAGAGCACGGAAAAGAGAGAGCGCATGGAAAAAAAAGAGCGAGAGCATGGAAGAGAGAGTGTATGGTAAAGAGAGAGCATTGTAAAGAGAGAGCACAGAAAAGAGAAAGAGAGGCCGCATGCACATGGAAAGAGAGAGAGCATGGGAGAGAGAGAAAGAGCATAGAAAAGAGAGAGCGAGAGAGAGAGTGCACATGCACATGGAAAAGAGGGCGAGTGTGAGAGAGAGAGCACAGAAAAGAGAGAGAGAGTGTATAGAAAAAAAGAGAGAGCATGGACGAAAGAGTGAGAGCATGGACAAGAGAAAGCAAGAGAGAGTGTGGAAGAGAGAGTGCAAGCGAGCATAGAAGAGAGAGCATGGAAAAGAGAGAGTGCGTGCATGT
>NW_025211640.1:20541-24081 GCF_004010195.1 Chiloscyllium plagiosum
GGGAGGGGGGGACGAGAGAGATTGGAGCGAAAGAGAGAGGGGTCCAGAGAGTGTGGGGAGATAGAGTGGGGTGTAAGAGAGGGCAGCGGGAGAGAGCCTGAGAGATGGGGTGAGAAAGAGGGAGAGAGAGTGGGGAGAGAGGGGCGAGTGAGGGGGCTTGAGAGGCAGCTTGACAGCGGCCTTGAGAGGGGCTTCCCGCTTCTCCGCCCTTGAGTCCAGCCCCTCCAACCGCCACCAGGACAGAACACCACTGGTCCTCACCTACCACCGCACCAACCTTATCATCCAGCTTATCATCCGCCGTCATTTCCTCCACCTCCAAACGGACCCCACCAACAGGGATATATTTCCCTCCCCTCCCCTATCAGCATTTCGAAAAGACCACTCCCTCCGTGACTCCCTCGTCAGGTTCGCACACCCCCACCAACCCAACCTCCACTCCCGGCACCTTCCCCTGCAACCGCAAGAAATGTAAAACTTGCGCCCACACCTCACCCTTTACTTCCCTCCAAGGCCCCAAGGGACACTTCCATATCCGCCACCAATTCACCTGCACCTCCACATCATCTATTGCATCCGATGCACCCGATGTGGCCTCCTCTATATTGGCGAGACAGGCCACCTACTTGCGGAACGTTTCAGAGAACACCTCTGGGGCACCCGGGCCAACCAACCCAACTACCCCGTAGCCCAACACTTCAACTCCCCCTCCCACTTCACCAAGGACATGCAGGTCCTTGGACTCCTCTATCGCCAGACCATAGCAACACGATGGTTGGAGGAAGAGCGCCTCATCTTCCGCCTGGGAACCCTCCAACCACAAGGGACGAACCCGGATGTCTCCAGTTTCCTCATTTCCCCTCCCCAACCTTGTCTCAGTCAAATCCCTCGAACTCGGCACCGCCTTCTTAACCTGCAATTTTCTTCCTGGCCTCTCTGTCCTCACCCCACTCCGGCCTATCACCCACACGTTGACCTCCCTCCACCTATTGCATTCCCAACGCCCCTCCCCCAAGTCCCTCCTCCCTACCTTTTATCTTAGCCTGCTGGACACACTTTCCTCATTCCCGAAGAAGGGCTTATGCCCGAAACGTCGATTCTCCTGTTCCTTGGATGCTGCCTGACCTGCTGCGCTTTTCCAGCAACCCATTTTCAGCTCTGATCTCCAGCATCTGCAGTCCTCCCTTTCTCCTCTAAGAGTACTCTCCAAAGCTCTGCACATCACAGACATAAGACTTTCAGGTCTGTAATTCCCAGGATTATCTCTATTCCCTTTCTTGAACAAGGCAAATACATTTCTCACCCTCCAATAATCTGGCACTACTCCAGTGGACGGTGAGGGCGCAAAGGTCATCGCCAAAGCCTCAACACTCTTTACTTTTTTCCTGTCGTAACTTTGGGTACGTCTCGTCCAGTCCAGCAGACATATCTAGCCTTATGTTTAACAAAATTTTCAGCACATGCTCCTACTTAACATCAACCTGTTCACATATATCAGCCTGTTTCACGCTACCCTCACAAATGACTTTGCACCTCTCAGTCGTGAATGCAAGTATTCTTGCAACTATGCAACTATGCTGAAGCATAGTATTCTTTAAGGACCTCTCCTACCTCCTCTGACTCCGGGCACAAGTTCCCTCCTCTACCCCTGCCCAGCCCTACCCTCACTCTGGCCATTCTATTGTCCCTCACATAGTGGAGAATGCCTCAGCATTTTCCTTAATCCTTCCTTACAATGCTCTTTCATGCCTACTTATAACTGTCCTAATTCCATTCTTCAGTTCATTCCTGGCTACCTCCAGAAAATCTCAGTGTAGAAACTGGCGATTTGGCCCACTAACTCCATACTAACCCTCCAAAGACTATCCCTCTCAGGACCACCACCCCCACCATATCACTTCACATCTACCCAGACTAATGCACCAAACCTACACATCACAGAACACTGTGAGTAATTTAGCATGGCTGAGCCACCTAAACTGCACACCCTTGGACTGTGGGTGGAAACAGCAGCACCTGGAGGAACCCCCCGCAGATATGGAGAGAACTTGCAAACACCACACAGACAGTCCTCCGGGGCTGGAATCGAATTTGGGTCCCTGATGCTATGAAGCAGCAATACAAAGCACTGAGTCACTGTGTCATCCCATATAACCCTCTAGAGATCTATCTGATCCTTGTTTCCTCAACCTTAAGGAAGCTTCCTTCTTCTTGACTTGATGTTCTATATGCCTTTGAACCTTGTCAAATGCTTTGCTGAGGTCCATGTAGACAACGTTTACTGCTCTGTCTTCATCTCTCTGTCTTGGCCACCTCCTAGAAGAGTCAGTCCTAATTGTGGAACATGATTTTCCACTCACAAAGCCATGCTGATTTTCTCTATTCAGCCCTTGTCTTTCCAAATATACGTAACTCCGTTCTCCCAGAATCTCCTCCAACAACTTACCCATCACTGGGCTCACTGGGCTGTAATTTCCTGGCTTTTCCCTGCGGCCCTGAAGTGATGGACCAGCATTATCCTCCCTCCAGTCTTCCAGCACCACACTGAGTCTGTTGATAATATGAATATCTCTGTTAGGGATACTGCAATCTCTTCCCTAGCTTCCCACAATATTCTAGAATAGACCTAATGAGCTACTGAGGATTGATCTATCTTTATTTGTTTTAAGATTCCAGCACTTTCTCTTCTCTGTTGAGGATTCTTTCCAAGATATCATTATTTATTTCACCAATTTCCCGAGCTTCTATGTCTTTCTTGACAGTAAATACTGACAAGATATTTTTTAATTAAATATCTCACCCACCTCCTCTGGTTCCACACATAGGCGACCTTATTGATATTAAAGGGGCCCTATTCTCTACCAAGTTACTCTTTACCCCTTATTTAAACTTGCATAAAGGCTTCAGAAAATTCAAATATACGATGTCCACTTTACCACCACCTTTCCCCCACACCCTTATCTACTCTGCCATTTATATTCACACCAACAAATAAAATCCAACAGGCTCAAAAACACCTTCTCTTTTATAAAATGTGTTTCTAAGCGTCCAGTTCTTGTATATTGACATATTCTTTCTAACATATTTCAGCATGCTCCTGACTTAATGTCAGGCTAATACTATTTAGTTTCAGACTGGCAGCAGAAAGGGTTGTTGGAGTTCTTTCTTTATCAATCTGGAAAAGGTAGCTTACAGGGTCAGCAGGTAATAGAGAAGGCAAATCAAATGCTGTCATTTATTACAAAAGGAATGGAGTCTAAAAATAGAGAGGTCTTGCTAAAACTATACAACGTACATGTCAGACCACGCCCAGAATACTATGAATTAATATGAGTGCTCTAAGGAAAAGTATTCTGATATTTCTCCCAGGCAAGAGAAGGGTCGCTCAGCTGATCTTGGAACGGAGGGAGTTTCTGATGAGAAGAGGTGGATAGATTGAAGTTGATTGTTTCGAAAAATTAGAGCAAAATGAAATGAAACATCCAAGACTCTGAAGTGCTTTGATCGTGTAGATGCTGGAAAATTAGAAATTAGAAAGTA
>NW_025211641.1:0-10980 GCF_004010195.1 Chiloscyllium plagiosum
CTCTGCCCCTGCACCAATTCTTAAACCACCCATTCACCTGCCATATCCTCCTGTTCTTACCCTCACTTGCACGGACCACTGGAAGTAAACTGGATATTACCACTGTCGTGGACCTGTCTTTTACCCTTTCTCTTAGCTCTCTATAATGACTCCGCAGGACCTCATCACTATTTCTACCTGTGTCATTTGTACTAATGTGCACAATGACTTCTGGCTGCTCCCCCACCCCGGTGAGAACGTTCTAGAGCCGCTCTGCGACATCCTGGACCCTGGCACGTGGGAGGCTAAACACCATTCCGGATTCCCATTTGCAGCCACAGAATCTCTTGTCTGTCATCCTCACTGTCGAGTCGGAATAATTACTTCTGAAGTTATTCTGCCCGAACAACCTGCTGACAATGGGATTTCTTCCTGAAACAGTTGGATTTAGCTGATTTGCTCTGCTTCAGGCAGTGGGGAGATTTCAATGAATCATCATCAGGAATCCTCCATAAATGGGAAAGGCGACTTTTTTTTTCACTCCCACACGTTGCTGTGATGAGCGACAGGGAAACAGAAAAGGGGCAATAGACAGTTCCTTCACAGATAGGCTACATTTTTCCATCTGTCCTCATTCCTGAAGAAGGGCTAATGCCCGAAACGTCGATTCTCCTGTTCCCTAGATACTGCCTGACCTGCTGCGCTTTTCCAGCAACACATTTCCATCTCTGATCTCCAGCATCTGCAGACCTCACTTTCTCCCCAAACTGTACCACGTGAGCTCTCCTTGAACATTGGCCTAACTATATGACACCATCACATTCTCGACTCCAGGTCAGTGCATTATTGCTTTTGTCGTACACAGAATCAATTCATTCACAATAAATGGCCCAACTTGTTTTGAAGATCTGTTAATATGTGCCTACATAATGTAAAAATAAGCGTTTCATGTCTTCACAATATCTGTGTTAAAATGAATATGTGTTATTCTTAAACAAATTCGGAAATTACTGGAAAAGCTCAGCCTGTCTTGTAGCATGTATGAGGAGAAATCAGAGTTCAATTTTTCAGTCCAATGACCATTTCTTTCAGATTGCCTTATTCTGAAATTATTTCCGCAGTTTTATTTTCCCACACAAGAAGAAATATCCATCCGGTATTCACCAACTATACTCTTCTCAAGATCTTATATAGTCAATACAACAACCATCATTCTCAGGCTGAACTGTTAATTCTTCATAACGGAATGCCTTCATCCCAAGAATGAGTAAAGAGAAAAAAAAACTTCGAAACGTTTCGAAAGCAATTTTGTTTTTTTTTCAGTTTAGGCAATTATAACGACACATAATACTTCAGATGTGATCTTAGCAATGCCCTGTACTGATGCAGAAAAACATCGCTAAGATCATACCCAACACCCCTTGCACGAAACAGAATCATTCCGTTTACCTTCCAAATCATTTGGTGCATCTTTCGAGTAATTTGATGTGAGTCATGTGCCAGAACACACAAATCACTTGGTACCACTGAGTTCTGCATTCTCCTTGCATTTAAATAATTTTCTGCTATTTTGTCTTTTCCCTAAAACAGTCTGTATGCCATTGCTTGATGCTCTGACCTCCCCCAGTCTGTATCCCATTGCAGACATTTTGCCTCTCTCTGTCTGTATTCCATTGCAGACGCTATTCCCTCCCCTCTCTTTATCCTAAAGCAAACGCTCTCCCCTCCCCATCTGTATCCCATTGCAGACTTTCTGCCCTCCCTCTGTCTGTATCCCATTGCAGACTGTCTCTATCCCATTGCAAATGCTCTGCCCTTCCCCTGTTACTATCCCATTGCAGATGCTCTACACTCCCCCGTCTGTGTCCCATTGCAGACGCTCTGCCCTTCCCCTATCTCTGTCCCATTGCAGATGCTCTGCCCTCCCCTGTTTGTATGCCATTGCAGATGCTCGCTCTCTATTTGACATCTTATTGAATGACTATCCTGGTGCATGAGCAAACTGAGCTCCATCCCTTTCATCCAATTCATTGGTATGGTTTGTAATTTGTTGATGATCACACAGATCTCTGAAGAATTGCATTAGTTACAGCTTTCCAAACACAGAATGTGTAATGATCTCTACTCTGTATTTTCTGACGGTGCCCCTTGAACACCCCATGTCCTTCATCAATTTATAAACTTCTAGAAAGTGCAAATGTGACTCCAATCAACACGAATGGCTGTGCTTTCAGTCTTCCTGCGTCTAAATTCTCAAATTCAGTAGTAGTACCTCTTCCCTCTCCATCAAGACACGATTCCAAAAAGAGTTTTATTAACTTGTTCAGACATATTATGAAACAGCTCTGTGGGCTTTGAAACTGGAATTTCCGTCCCAGTGATAGGGACACTACCATCATTCAGCATTAGCCGCTGAAGCTGCAACATGATGCTGCTGTGTTTTGTTCGTCAGCCTGTTGTAACATGCTGTAACACACCTTCACAGGATATGAATATACATCAACTTCTCCAGAGATAGGGGCACAACCAGACATTCATGGACTGGAATCAAATCCAGAGTTCCGCTTCAGAAACGTGGGCACCATCCATTGAACAAGGCCGAAACCATGCTCAGATTTTGGGTCATATTTTAAGTGTATGGATTTATTAAATTCTAGTTAACCTTACCAAACTATACAGGGGACAATTCTCATTGAAAAAAGTACAAGTTATTCGCATTAACCATAGGATGTTGAGTGCATTTGCTGTGCCATTGAGATAAACTATGAAGATCTTTAATTGCTTGGCGATCATTACTGGTTTAAATGGCTGTTATTCGTAGTCTGCGATATCAGGGAAAGAAATCCTCCACACACACTCTGCACTATGAAGGATCACGAGTAGATATCAATACTGAACACCAGAGATGAGGAAGGAGCACAATTCTGGTCAAAACACCGGTCACTATTTCAAATTTCTATCATGTGACTTCCCCTTCCTAAAATAATTCATTGATACAAGGCAACTGTTTCCTTTCAGCTTTTGCTTACCGACTCCTCCCTCTGCCTGCACAAGGCAAACCAAGCTCTGGCTCTGAAGGAAACTCAAGGCTGGTGTCTGTAGGCCTTCTGGAGAGGGGAGTGTCGTTTTAATCTGAAGGGAAAGTATGACGGGGCAGTAATATCATTCACTGGACTGAGGTGTGGCAGATGGGGTTTAACAGGGATACATGTGAGGTATTGCATTTTGGTAAAACAAACAAGGGGATGGCTTACACAATGAATGCTGGGCTTTGGTCGTTCTATAGAAAAGAGGGACCCGGGACGCAGGTAGAATTCTTTGACGTTTGTGGAGCAGGGTGTTTAAGGTTACTTCATTGCTCAGACCTTTGATGTTAGAAGTTGGGAAGTCATGCTGTGATTGTGCTGGACATTGATAAAGCCTCTTCTGAAGTATTATGTGCAGTTCTGTTATAGGAAGGAGATTATTAAGCTGGAGATGGTTGAGAAGGATTTTTCCAGTAACACCTCATCTTCTGCCTCGGAAGCCAACAAACACAAGCATGAACATTGGATTCACTGATCTACACATCTCCCCTGGCCAACCCAGATCCCAGATCCAACCCCCGGACTGAGATCTGCCCTCCCGAGGAGACCTAATGTCCATCTTCCATCCCACCATCTGTTCCCCACCATCTGCTCCACACTCCCCACTGAACTATCACTACCTTCTACCTCCTACCTTCACTCACCAATTATTTATCTTTCCCCCAGCCTCACCCCATCACCCATTTTCTCTTCACCCTCCCCAGTCCTGAAAAAAGGTCCTGTCTGAAACGTCGACTCTCTTGCTCCTCGGATGTTGCCTGGCTTACTGTGCCTTTTCCACCCACATGCTTTACCTACACTGAATTATCTTAGGTATAATTTCCTGTTTACATAACTATGTCGTTGTCTGTTATAACTGCACGTAGTCTTAGGGATATTTTCTTCTCAGTTCAATAACGTTAAAAGTTCTCTCAATGTCTTCTTGATATTGCAGTGCCTGATCAGTAGATACAGAACGTATGTTTCAATTTATTAACGGAGAAGGATGCTTATATTCTGATAAAACTCTGGCTTTGCTCCCATATCCAAGGCAGATTGAATGCTTACACATGATTGATCTACCAGACCCAACATTTGTTCCCTCAGTCACCCCCACAAATCCCATCTCTTGAGAGAAGAACTAAAGTAAAGTTAGCTCCCTTCCTCTGGCCTGTTTTCCTTATTCCTACACTTCATTTACATTCAGGTAGGTGATAATTCCCTATTTCAAGTGCAATTTTTCTGACTGAGTCTCTCCCCAAGAGTGATGTTCATCTACATGGGCACCTTTGGTGCTGGTTTGATTGATGCTGACATACAGATGTAAGGAACTTTTAAATTCCACAACAGCGACAGTGCATAGAGAAGGATTGGGTTTTTATGTCATAATAAATATACGGATAGCAGAAAGTGAGGGAAAGGAATTATTGTGATCATCACTGAGAGTGTAGTTGTGGCAGTATTTGGGATATTATGGACAGATTTTTTTCTCATTTAAAAGAGGTTATCTCATTGCAATAGAGGTCATGTAAAGGAATTTCAGAAGACTAATCCCTGGGCTGACGGCAAAAGAGGAGTGGGTGAAGGTTAATCTGTAGCACTGTCTACATGCTGGGAGGTTAACTGCTCCTGGTTCACAGATCAATGCACTGGTGTGGCGTACACAGTCCGACATGCTGGGAGGGTAACTGCCTCTGTTGTACTTATCAATGCACTGGGACGATGCACACACGTCTACATGCTGGGAGGGTAACTGCTCCTGGTTTACAGATGAATGCACTGGGGTGGTGTACACAGTCCTACATACTGGGAGAGTAACTTCTCATGGTTTACAGATCAATGCAATGGAGTGGGGTGCACAGTCCTATATGCTTTTTTGGGGTCTGCTCCTGGTTTACAGATGAATGCCCAGGCGTGTTGTACATAGTCCTACATGCTGTGATGGTAACTGCTCCTGGTTGACAGGTCAATGCACTGGGGTGGTGTACGCAATCCGACTGACTGGGAGTGTAACTGCTCCTGGTTTACAGATCAATGCACTGTGGTGGTGTACACAGTCTTACATGCTGCGAGGGTAAATGTTCCTGGTTTTCAGATCAATGCACTTGGGTGGTGAACACAGACCTACACGCTTTGAGGGTATCTGCTCCTGGTTTGCACATCAATGCACTTTGGGTGTTGCACTCAGCTCTACATGCTGGGAGGGTAACTGTTGCTGGTTTTCAGATGAATGCACTTGGGTGGTGAACACAGACCTACATGCTTGGAGGGTAACTGCTCCTGGTTTGCAGATCAATGCAGTGGGGTGGTGCACTCAGCTCTACATGCTGGGAGGGTAACTGTTGCTGGTTTACATATCAATACACTGGGGTGGGGTACATAGACCTACATGTTGGGAGGGTAACTGCTGCTGGGTTACAGATCAATGGACAGGGGTGGTGTATACAGTCCTACATGCTGGGAGGGTATCTGCTTTTTGTTTACAGATCAATGCACTGGGGTGGTGTACACAGCTCTCCGTGCTTGAAGATTAACTGCTCCTAGTTTAAAGATCAATGCACTGGGGTGGTGTACACAGTCCTACATACTGGGAGGGTAAATGCTCCTGGTTTACAGATCAATGCACTGGGGTGGTGTACACAGTCCTACATGTTGGGAGGGTAATTGCTCGTAGTTTTCAGTTCAATGCACTGGGCTGGTGTACACAGCTCTCCTTTCTGGAAGGTTATCAGTTCCTAGTTTACAGATCAATGCATTGGGGTGGTGTACACAGTCCTACATGCGAGTAGGGTAACTGCTCTTGCATTACAGAACAAAGCAATGGGGTGGTATACACAGACGTACATGCTGGGAGGTTAAATGCTCCTGTTTTACAGACCAATGCACTGCAGTGGTGTATACAGTCCTACATGCTGGGATGGTAATTGCTCCTGGTTTCCACATCAATGCACTGGCATGGAGTACACAGTCCTACATGCTGGGAGGGTAAGTGCTCCTGGATTGCTGATCAATGCATTGGGGTGGTGCACACATCTCTACATGCTGGGAGGGTAACTGCTGCTGGTTTTCGGACAAATGCACTGGGGTGGGGTACACAGTCCTGCATGCTGGGAGTATAACGGTTCCTGGTTTACAGATCAATGCACTGGGGTGGTGTGTTCAATCCTATATTCGGTGAGGGTAAGTTTTCCTGGTTTACAGATCAATGCCCTGGGGTGATGCACACAGCTCTGCATGCTGGGAGGGTAACGGCTCCTGGTTTACAGATCAATGCACTGCGTTGGTGTACACAGTTTTACATGCTGGGAGGGTAACTACTCCTGTTTTACAGATCAATGCAGTGGGGTGATGTAAATTTTCCTATATGCTGGGAGTGTATCTGCTCTTGGGTTACAGATCAATGCACTGCCGTGGTGTACACAGTCCTGCATGCTGTGAAGGTATCTGCTCTTTGTTTACAGATCAATGCACTGAGGTAGGGTACACAGCTCAACGTGCTGGAAGGTTAACTGCTCCAAGTTTAAAGATCAATGCACTAGGGTAGTGCACGCAGTCCTACATGCTGGAGGGTAAATGCTCCTGGTTTACAGATCACTGCACTGAGGTGGTGTACACACTCCTACATGGTGGGAGCGTAACAGCTCCTGGTTTACAGATCAATGCACTGGAATGTTCTATACAGTCCTACATGCTGGGAGGGCAACTGCTCCCCTTTTAAATATTAATTCACTGGTGATTACTGCAGAGTTTGCTGTGCTGGTCAGACTAACTGGTTGACGTTCATAGATAATTCAATGGTGTAGTCCGTGCAGCTCCACATACTGGATGGACATTTCTTTCAGGTTCACATATTAGTGCACTGGTGAATTCTGCACAGCACCCTGTGCTGTACAGATATCTGGTCCGGGTTTATAGATCAATGCACTGCTGTGGTCCACACAGTTCCCCGTATTCCTGTGTAGCAGCTTTGAAATGCTGAATGTCCCTTTCATTTCCTGTGTAACAGGTATGCGACATGAAAAGATCTGCTCCAATTGCTGGGTAACAGCCTCCAATGGCTGACTGGCCTCATTCTGTTCCTGTTTAAAACACTTTATGGACTGAATAGCCTGCTTCAGTATCGGTGCAGTTGTGAATGGTGCTGAATATTTTGAAACCATCAGTGAATAGTCCACTTCTGACTTTATGATGAAGGGAAGGCCATTGATGCTGCGGCTGTTACTAGCCCACAGTACCTCACGGATGGCCAGTTTCCATGTGCTCAGTCCTTTAGAAGTATGTCCTACTTCACAAGAGGGAGTGGCGCATAACACAGTGAGCAGTACGCTTAATATGATTTATCTCTCCATCCCGGAGGCTCTCAGCCTCATTCGTGATTAAGGTCTGCTGCCCGAAACGGTGATTTTCCTGCTCCTCGGATGCTGCCTGACCTGCTGTGCTTTTCCAGTAACACACTAATCTTGAGTATGTCAAATATGAGGCTGAGACTTTCCCTCCACCAGGACTGTGTGCTGGCTGCTCCTACAGATACTGTCAGGGACAGATCCATCTGGGACAAGGAGTTTGGTGAGCATGTTTCTCCAAGTCTCGCTGATGTGTATTGAAGCCTGTCCCTGCTCAGGCAGCGGTGGGTCTGTGGGAACACTCCTGGTGATGGACATTGAAGTCCCACACCCAGAGGATGCTCTGTGTCCTTGTCACCCTCAGTGCTGCCTCTGATTTGTTTCCAAAAGCGAGTGCCACTGTGTTATCACCGAGAGGAGGGGTGGGGGGCAGGAGATAACCACCCTCAGGCGATTTTCTTGACCATGATCTGTAACCATGAGATTTCCTGGGTTCTGGAATCAATGTTGGGGATTTGCAGGGTAACTCCTTCCCTCTCTGTATCCCAGGGTGTCCCCACCACTGGTAGGTCTGTCCTGCCGGTGGGACAGGATATACCCAGGGATGGTGATGGGGCTTTATGAAACATTATGTGGGCGGCACGGTAGCACAGTGGTTTGCCCTGTTGCTTCACAGCGCCAGAGACCCGGGTTCAAATCCCGCCTCAGGTGACTGACTGTGTGGAGTTTGCACATTACACCCGTGTCTGCGTGGGTTTCCTCTGGGTGCTCCGGTTTCCTCCCACAGTCCAAACTAAATGTGCAGGTTACGTGAATTGGCCATGGGAAATTGTCCGTAGTGTTACGTGAAGGGGTAAATGTAGGGGAATGGGACTGGGTGGGTTGCTCTTCAGAGGGTTGGTGTGAACCTTTTGAGTTGAAGGGCCTGTTTCCACACTGTAAGTAATCTAATCTAATCTAAATTACCCATCAGGCCTGATCCTGTGAGTATGACGGTGTCAGACTGTTTCCTCACTGGGAGTGTGGTGCTGAAAAAGCACAGCAGGTCAGGCAGCATCCGCGGAGCTGGGGAATGAACGTTTGAGGCATAATCCCTTCATCGGGAATGAGGCTTGTGGGCTGGGGAGCTGAGAGATAAATGGGAGGGAGCTGGGCAGGAGCTGGGGCTGGGGTGAAGGGAGTTGGGAATAAAATCGAGATACGAAGATGGGGAAGATGTGATAGGTCAGAGAGGAGGGTGGTGGATGGGGGAAGGTCATGGAGAGGTCAAGGAGTTCCCCGGATCATTCCGTCCCCGACATTCTATAACTGCCACTCCCCAGAACGTTCTGTCCCTGACATTGTTTGTTAACGGCCGGACGTCAGTTAATTGAACAAACTATAAGGTCCCAAGGGAAGAGATCCCCTTCCAGGGAGAAGGAGACATTGTCCCGAAGGCCCCTCATGCAGTTAAATGGGGGAATAGGTTTTTCCTGCGTTTACATTTCTTCATGACACAGGATCGACCACAATTTAGACCAAAATACAAGAATTCCCAAACTCCGTTTGTTTTCAGTAAACTGGGAGCGAATCCTTCAGGACAGCAACGTTCCCACCCTCCGTATTAGGAACTGGGAAGGAATGACCTGTTTCTGCTCTCGAGTGACCCGGGTGTGTGGGAATGTGCTAGAAACCATCTGAACTTATGGATGTGCCTCTGTGTGTTTGGGGAGGGATGGTTTCTTGAGGTTTATGTCACATTTTTGTCAGTAATTCAGACCTTCCCATTTGTTTTCCAGCTCCAATTATTTTAATAAATCCCTGAATACGGGGACACATTTAAAAATCTCACTGGGTCCCCAATCAAACGGGGTCCCTTTGCCGCCAGGCTGATGGATAATGGGTTTGTTTTCCTTCCCCACAGTTAACGTAGTGACCATCTACGTCCTGCTTTATAAAGATTGTGGATTGTCTCCATGTGTCAGACGTTACCTGGGGGCCATGGCAGCGGCGGATCTCCTGGTCATTATCCTCGACCTGATCTTTAGGCACATTCCCATTGTTTATCGGGAACATTTTTATTTCCTGTACTCCTTCCCCGTGTGTAATATCCACGCTGTCCTGCTTTATGCAGCCACTGACTGCTCTGTCTGGTTCACCGTCACTTTCACCTTTGATCGGTTTGTGGCCATTTGTTTTCAGAAGCTGAAAAGTAAATATTGCAGTGAGAAAACGGCGGCTGTGGTTCTGGGAGCAGTGACTGTGTTGAGCTGTTTAAAGAACATTTCCTGGTATTTTATTCTCACGGCTCGGTATTGGCTGGGGAACACCCCCTGGTTTTGTGATATAACATTCACCGTTCGCTTATCCAGTGTCTGGGCCACAATCGAGTCCCTCCACCACATTCTAACCCCCGGTGTCCCATTTCTCCTGATTCTGCTGCTCAATGCTCTCACCGTCAGATACATTTTAGTGACCAGCAGAGCCCGCAGGAGACTCCGCGCTCACACCAATGGGGACGCTCAGTCTGACACAGAAATGAGAAACCGAAAAAAATCCATCATTTTACTGTTTGTGATCTCGGCCAATTTCATCCTGTTATGGTCAACGTTAATGGTGTATTCTCTATGGTACCGGATGTGGGATATTGGTTATAAGTCTGTGTATCTCGATTGGTTTGTGCAGGAATTGGGCTTCATGCTGCAGCTCCTCAGTTGCTGCACAAACACTGCGATTTATGCCGTGACCCAGACTAAGTTCAGACAGCAGCTGAAGAATGTGCTGAAATATCCCTTCACACAAATCCATCCATCCATCAAATTCCCTCATTAATCAATCCGTCCGGGATTTTCTCATTTCAGTTCAGTGTTTCAGCGATGGAGTAGCCTGTCACTATGGTAACAGACTGAGGGTAATGCTGGTTTGTCCATCCTTATCCGACAGGGGGGTTACAGGGAAACATTTCAATGTTTCTCACAACTCAGGAGCCAGTGAGAAAAGGCACCATCCCATTGACTGTATCCATCACTTCCATTTGTAAACAATAAAAATGTTCATTAAAACGTGCCAAGCAGCAGAGTGAGCGATGTTGTTGTGTGTCTTTGTGTTGGAGAAGCTGAGCTGGAGAGATACAGACTCAGCCCCAAGTCCTGGTCCTCAGGGAAGGGGAGGGCACCGTGCCCTGAGCTCAGGAGTCGGGTTTAACTCCCTCTGTCTCCCCACTCCATCTGGACTCCCCCTTTCCTCTCCCCTACGGTTTCTCCTCATTGCTCTCCCTCTCTATCTCTGCCTCCTCTTTCCTTCTCAACATCTTTCCTTTTCACTTGCACTCATTCCCCCCTCTCTATCACACACACCCCAAATCACGGTTTCTCCACCTGCATCCACTCTTCTCTCTCTTCCTCAATGAGAGAGAGAGGAGAGAGGGATGGAGTCGAGAGAGGGAACGAGAGAGGGGCAAACAGAGGGGGCAAGAGAGGGAGGGAGATGGCAGCAAGAGGGAGAGAAAGAGAGATGGGGCGAGAACGAGAGAGAGGGGGAGGAGAGAAAGGGAGATGAGGCGACAGTGATTCGAGAGTGAAAGAGAATGAAGAGACAGGGTGGGGGGATGAGAG
>NW_025211641.1:21823-22981 GCF_004010195.1 Chiloscyllium plagiosum
TTGGTTAAGAAAAACAAGGAAGCATATGTCAGGTATAGACAGGAGAGATTGAGTGAATCCTTAGAAGAGTATAAAGGCAGTAAGAGTGTACTTAAGAGAGAAATCAGGAGGGCAAAAAGCAGACATGAGATGGCTTTGACAAAAAAGACATTAAGGACATAAGGGTAACTAGGGAGAGAATAGGGCCCCTCAAAGATCAGCATGGCTGCCTTTGTCTGGAGCCACAGGAGATGGGGGAGTTACTAAATGAGTACTAAACAGTGTTTACTGTGGAGAAAGACATGAAAGATATAGAATGTAGGGACATTGATGGTGACATCTTGAAAAATGTCCATATTACAGAGGAGGAAGTTTTGGATGTCTTGAAACATATAAAAGTGGATAAATCCCTAGGACCAGATCAGGTGTACCCTAGAACTCTGTGGGAAGCTAGGGAATTGATTACTGGGCCCCTTGCTGAGCTATGTGTATCATCGATAGTCACAGGTGAGGTGGCAGAAGACTGGAGATTGGTGACAATATTTAAGAAAGGTGATAAGGACAAACCAGGGAACTATAGACCGGTAAGCCTGACATCAGTGGTCTGTGGGAAGCTAGGGAATTGATTGCTGGGCCCCTTGCTGAGCTATTTGTATCATCGATAGTCACAGGTGAGGTGGCAGAAGACTGGAGATTGGCTAACGTGATGACAATGTTTAAGAAAGGTGATAAGGACAAACCAGGGAACTATAGACCGGTAAGCCTGACATCAGTGGTGGGCAAGTTGTTGGAGGGAATCCTGAGAGGCAGGATGTACATGTATTTGGAAAGGCAAGGACTGACATCTTCCAAGAATGCCTACATTGAAGAAGTTCTTCTCCTCTCTCTACAAAGATCTCAGTGAGTCTCTCTCTTAATGCAACACCCAGGTCATCTCTCTGCCTTGAAGTTCTTCAGCCACATCCTGAAACAGTCTCGGTACCACAGACACATCTCATTCCTCAGGACCTGCCTATGGAACCAATTTATCCAATCTCCCAGCTCAGCACTGCCCTCATGACCAGTCCCACTTCTCCATCTTCCTTCCCACCTATCTGGTCCATCCTCCCCTCCAACCTATCACCTTTACCCCCACCTGCATTCACCTTTTGCACTCCCAGCTACCTTCTCCCCAGCCCC
>NW_025211641.1:23076-24083 GCF_004010195.1 Chiloscyllium plagiosum
ACCTCATTCCTGATGAATGGCTTTTGCCCAAAATGTCGATTTACCTGCTCCTTAGATGCTACCAGATTTGCTGTGCTTTTCCAGCACCACACTCTCGACTCTGATTAGGGATAGTCAGCATGGCTTTGTGCATGGGAAGTCATGTCTCACGAACTTGATTGAGTTTTTTGAAGAAGTAACAAAGAGGATTGATGAGGGCAGAGCGGTAGATGTGATCTATATGGACTTCAGTAAGGCGTTCGACAAGGTTCCCCTTGGGAGACTGGTTAGCAAGGTTAGATCTCACAGAATACAGGAGAACTAGCCGTTTGGATACAGAACTGGCTCAAAGATAGAAGACAGAGGGTGGTTGGTGAAGGGTTGTTTTTCACTGATCCACTGATTATCGCCATTTATATAAATGATTTGGGTGTGAGCATAAGAGGTATAGTTAGTAAGTTTGCAGCTGGCACCAAAATTAAAGGTGTAGTGGACAGCGAAGAAGGTTACCTCAGATTACAATGGGATCTTGATCAGATGGAGTTTAATTTAGATAAATGCGAGGTGCTGCATTTTGGGAAAGCAAATCTTAGCAGGACTTATACACTTAATGGTAAGGTCCTACTGAGTGTTGCTGAACAAAGAGACCTTGGAGTACACGTTCATAGCTCCTTGAAAATAGTGTTGCAGGCAGATAGAATAGTGAAGAATGTGGTTGGTATGCTTTCCTTTGTTGGTCAGGAGGTGAGAGGTCATGGTGTGGCTGTACAGGACATTGGTTAGGCCACTTTTGGAATATTGCGTTCAATTCCGGTCTCCTTCCTATCAGAAGGATGTTGTGAAAGGTTTATAATAGATTTATAAAGGTTTATAAAATCATGAGGGGCATATATAGGATAAATAGCCAAGGTCTTTTCCCTGGGGTGGGTGAGTCCAGAACTAGATGGCATAGGTTTAAAGTGAGAGGGGAAAGATATAAAAGAGACCTAAGGGACAACGTCTTTGTACAGAGTGTGGTACCTGTCTGG
>NW_025211642.1:0-18116 GCF_004010195.1 Chiloscyllium plagiosum
ATCAGGAACCCAGGTTCGATTCCACCCTCAGGCGACTGTCTGTCTGTGTGAAGTTTGCACATTCTCTCCATGGCTGTGTGGGTTTCCTCCCACAGTCCTCAGATGTGCAGGTTAGGGTGCATGGGCCATGGGAAATTGCCCCATAGTATTTAAGCACATGCAGGCCAGGTGGGTTAGCCTTGGGAAATGGAGGGTAACAGGGATATGATAGCAGGCCTGGGTCTGAGTGGAAGCTATTTGGAGGTTCTGTGCAGACTCAAATGGGTTGAATGGCTTCTTTCCACATTGTAGGGATCCTGTGATTCTATGAAATGGCCCAAGACGTAGTGATGCGTACCAAATAGCTCAGAGCACTAGCAAGTTGCTTAATGACAGTCAGACTCCACTCTGGGCTCAGCTTTCCTTTCTCTTTTCGCAACAAGACATCCAGTGGTCCAAACTCGACATATTCTTCCACGATTATATCTGTAAAATGAGGACAGTGATTATTTTTCTGTAATACGGAAGAGAACACAAAGAGGGCAAAACAAAATCTATCAACATGCCTACAAGTTTTGTGATTAAGCTCCTCCTAAAAATCCTTTGGCAGGAAAGTTTCATTAGAACAGGAATTTAGATTAGATTACTTAGTGTGGAAACAGGCCCTTCGGCCCAACAAGTCCACACCGACCCGCCGAAGAGCAATCCACCCAGACCCATTCCCTTACATTTACTCTTTCACCGAACTCTACGGGCAATTTAACATGGTCAATTCACCTGACCTGCACATCTTTGGACTGTGGGAAGAAACCGGAGCACCCGGAGGAAACCCACGCAGACACAGGGACGATGTGCAAACTCCACACAGTCAGTCAGTCACCTGAGACGGGAATTGAACCCGGGTCCCTGGTGCGTGAGGCAGCAGTGCTAACCACTGTGCCACCGTGCCGCCTATGAGTTGCTTGCGAATCTGTGGTTTCGGTCTACCTTCACGGATGCGTCTGATTCTGCTGCATCTCAAAGGAACCGCACAAGGAATTACTCAAGAGTACAGTGAATGTTTTTCAAAATGAGGATACTTTATGAAGTGTCACCCAAATGGCAGCATCTTGTCTTCTAAATGGAGTCATGGGTTCAGCCTTTGGCTGGTTGTTCTGATAGCTCTACTTTGTTGTTGTATAAACAGAAGGAGAACACTATGGTCAGAATTGCAGCAATATGAACATAACAGTGGGCACTGCGGGACATGGGGCACCGTAACGGGCACTGCGGGACACGGGGCATTCAGCATGTTAAACATTGCAATGTATACTGTTATCCAGGTGACACAAAAAGATGAGGCAGAGGTGCATGAATGCATACAATTCTCAGGGATTTTCACTGGGGGAAGACCATGTGCTGGAACTTTGAAAGAATTCCTTGCTCTGAATCTTTAACTTGCACCTGAACAAGTAGACAAGGTCCAGGTTTACATCTCGTTCAGAGGATAAAACAGCTAACAGTGGTGTTTTTATGATATGACTGGAATAGCTACAGAGCATAAACAATGGAAGGATTAACCAAACAGGCAACTGAGCTGCCAAGAGAGGCAATCACTGCTCAACTTGAAAGTGATGATTCCAAAGGGGAAAACATTTCCCACCTCTTTGGAACATGACAACAACAGCTGGGTTAATCTTTGCTTTGTGGTTAAAGTAAATCGGAGCTGACCTGTGCCTTGACCTGGCTATGTCTCATATCCTTCAATCCCCTTAACCGCATAATACCCATTAATCCCAGTCTCAAAATATCCATCTGACCCTCTGCAGACACATGTATACATTCTTGACGGGGAGAACATCAGATTCCTATTTTTTGTCTCTCAATTTCACCACTGAAAGACTGAGGCTGAATTTCAAAACCCTATTCTTGATTGCCTGATCTGGGGTAATAGTTCTCTGTATCTACACTATCAAACAGTTTTAACACATGGATCAATCACCTCTCAAACTTCTAGAAGCAAGAGAAAACCTGGGTTGAGGCAAGTTGTCCTCGTAACGCTAAGTCGCAGTATCATGATGGACAGTCTGCACAGTACTGCTTCCAAGGCCAGTCCACCCTTCCTGAGGTGTAGTGCCCGGATCTGAACAGAATGCTCCAGACGGAGTCTGTCTGATGTCCGAGACAATGAAAGGATTGCTTGCTTGCCACTGTAGTCTAGCCCCACTTGAAAGGAAGGCCAGCAATCTGACAGCTTTATGGATAGATTTTAAGACTATCATCTCAGGCAGTCTTATGTTCTAGCTTCTCTGAACAAACACTGCAGCTCATGTGGGTAACATGAGTTAACCATGAAAACCGGGTTATTTGTAACGATTTGGCTTTGGGTCAGAAAGGTTTGATGAACATGAACTGTCAGCCAAGCAGCTGACAATGTGCTGTGTACTCAATGGTCAGAGAGAAAAATAAATCTGTAAACAAGCTTCAAAACTAGCTAGCAAATCAGAGCAACAGAACTGGATCCTGAAGGCGATAGCCTCAGGACTGATTGTACTTTGTAGGCAGCTACACAGTGAGGTCAGGAGAGACTTGGCAAATTTTAAATGCTGTCTTGTCCAGGACAAATATGTTGTTTATAATAGGGTGGCCATTTCAACAACATGCCAGCCCCTTTTAACAATAAATATTTGAAATCTTCTCCCTCAGGCAAAAGGCCCGAGTTCATTTTGATTCTCTGATAAGTGCCGTGGACTAACAGAAGTCAAAGAGGAAGCCCCCTATTGCATCAGCAGTGAGGCAGACCGTCAACAATGGAAATTCGATAGGGCTCTGGGAGAGTATCAAGGAGTAAGATTGGTTCAGCTCCAAATTAACACTCACCACAGACACAGAGCGTAAAAGCCTCCTGCTTGGACTGGGTGTCAAACCAAATAAATCTGCTGCAATAGAATAATAAATTACCAAGGCAAGTGGCTGCAATTCTTGCCTGGCCAGGATATTACTGATCTGTAGCTCAGGCTCAGGAATACGCTTCTGAAAACAATTTACTACAATAACTAGTGAAAAGAAATAAACATGCATCAGGGTTATTTCCTCGATTGCACCCAACCCACCAAAGCCTTGGAATGGCTCCTGGAAAGGCCCTGTATTGTCAACCACTGCTCCTTCCGAGAGCACACCACAGACTGGGGAACTGAGCATTTACTGCTCCTTCCGACAGCACACCACAGACTGGGGAACTGAGCATTTACTGCTCCTTCCGACAGCACACCACAGACTGGGGAACTGAGCATTTACTGCTCCTTCCGACAGCACACCACAGACTGGGGAACTGAGCATTTACTGCTCCTTCCGACAGCACACCACAGACTGGGGAACTGAGCATTTACTGCTCCTTCCGACAGCACACCACAGACTGGGGAACTGAGCATTTACTGCTCCTTCCGACAGCACACCACAGACTGGGGAACTGAGCATTTACTGCTCCTTCCGACAGCACACCACAGACTGGGGAACTGAGCATTTACTGCTCCTTCCGACAGCACACCACAGACTGGGGAACTGAGCATTTACTGCTCCTTCCGACAGCACACCACAGACTGGGGAACTGAGCATTTACTGCTCCTTCCGACAGCACACCACAGACTGGGGAACTGAGCATTTACTGCTCCTTCCGACAGCACACCACAGACTGGGGAACTGAGCATTTACTGCTCCTTCCGACAGCACACCACAGACTGGGGAACTGAGCATTTACTGCTCCTTCCGACAGCACACCACAGACTGGGGAACTGAGCATTTACTGCTCCTTCCGACAGCACACCACAGACTGGGGAACTGAGCATTTACTGCTCCTTCCGACAGCACACCACAGACTGGGGAACTGAGCATTTACTGCTCCTTCCGACAGCACACCACAGACTGGGGAACTGAGCATTTACTGCTCCTTCCGACAGCACACCACAGACTGGGGAACTGAGCATTTACTGCTCCTTCCGACAGCACACCACAGACTGGGGAACTGAGCATTTACTGCTCCTTCCGACAGCACACCACAGACTGGGGAACTGAGCATTTACTGCTCCTTCCGACAGCACACCACAGACTGGGGAACTGAGCATTTACTGCTCCTTCCGACAGCACACCACAGACTGGGGAACTGAGCATTTACTGCTCCTTCCGACAGCACACCACAGACTGGGGAACTGAGCATTTACTGCTCCTTCCGACAGCACACCACAGACTGGGGAACTGAGCATTTACTGCTCCTTCCGACAGCACACCACAGACTGGGGAACTGAGCATTTACTGCTCCTTCCGACAGCACACCACAGACTGGGGAACTGAGCATTTACTGCTCCTTCCGACAGCACACCACAGACTGGGGAACTGAGCATTTACTGCTCCTTCCGACAGCACACCACAGACTGGGGAACTGAGCATTTACTGCTCCTTCCGACAGCACACCACAGACTGGGGAACTGAGCATTTACTGCTCCTTCCGACAGCACACCACAGACTGGGGAACTGAGCATTTACTGCTCCTTCCGACAGCACACCACAGACTGGGGAACTGAGCATTTACTGCTCCTTCCGACAGCACACCACAGACTGGGGAACTGAGCATTTACTGCTCCTTCCGACAGCACACCACAGACTGGGGAACTGAGCATTTACTGCTCCTTCCGACAGCACACCACAGACTGGGGAACTGAGCATTTACTGCTCCTTCCGACAGCACACCACAGACTGGGGAACTGAGCATTTACTGCTCCTTCCGACAGCACACCACAGACTGGGGAACTGAGCATTTACTGCTCCTTCCGACAGCACACCACAGACTGGGGAACTGAGCATTTACTGCTCCTTCCGACAGCACACCACAGACTGGGGAACTGAGCATTTACTGCTCCTTCCGACAGCACACCACAGACTGGGGAACTGAGCATTTACTGCTCCTTCCGACAGCACACCACAGACTGGGGAACTGAGCATTTACTGCTCCTTCCGACAGCACACCACAGACTGGGGAACTGAGCATTTACTGCTCCTTCCGACAGCACACCACAGACTGGGGAACTGAGCATTTACTGCTCCTTCCGACAGCACACCACAGACTGGGGAACTGAGCATTTACTGCTCCTTCCGACAGCACACCACAGACTGGGGAACTGAGCATTTACTGCTCCTTCCGACAGCACACCACAGACTGGGGAACTGAGCATTTACTGCTCCTTCCGACAGCACACCACAGACTGGGGAACTGAGCATTTACTGCTCCTTCCGACAGCACACCACAGACTGGGGAACTGAGCATTTACTGCTCCTTCCGACAGCACACCACAGACTGGGGAACTGAGCATTTACTGCTCCTTCCGACAGCACACCACAGACTGGGGAACTGAGCATTTACTGCTCCTTCCGACAGCACACCACAGACTGGGGAACTGAGCATTTACTGCTCCTTCCGACAGCACACCACAGACTGGGGAACTGAGCATTTACTGCTCCTTCCGACAGCACACCACAGACTGGGGAACTGAGCATTTACTGCTCCTTCCGACAGCACACCACAGACTGGGGAACTGAGCATTTACTGCTCCTTCCGACAGCACACCACAGACTGGGGAACTGAGCATTTACTGCTCCTTCCGACAGCACACCACAGACTGGGGAACTGAGCATTTACTGCTCCTTCCGACAGCACACCACAGACTGGGGAACTGAGCATTTACTGCTCCTTCCGACAGCACACCACAGACTGGGGAACTGAGCATTTACTGCTCCTTCCGACAGCACACCACAGACTGGGGAACTGAGCATTTACTGCTCCTTCCGACAGCACACCACAGACTGGGGAACTGAGCATTTACTGCTCCTTCCGACAGCACACCACAGACTGGGGAACTGAGCATTTACTGCTCCTTCCGACAGCACACCACAGACTGGGGAACTGAGCATTTACTGCTCCTTCCGACAGCACACCACAGACTGGGGAACTGAGCATTTACTGCTCCTTCCGACAGCACACCACAGACTGGGGAACTGAGCATTTACTGCTCCTTCCGACAGCACACCACAGACTGGGGAACTGAGCATTTACTGCTCCTTCCGACAGCACACCACAGACTGGGGAACTGAGCATTTACTGCTCCTTCCGACAGCACACCACAGACTGGGGAACTGAGCATTTACTGCTCCTTCCGACAGCACACCACAGACTGGGGAACTGAGCATTTACTGCTCCTTCCGACAGCACACCACAGACTGGGGAACTGAGCATTTACTGCTCCTTCCGACAGCACACCACAGACTGGGGAACTGAGCATTTACTGCTCCTTCCGACAGCACACCACAGACTGGGGAACTGAGCATTTACTGCTCCTTCCGACAGCACACCACAGACTGGGGAACTGAGCATTTACTGCTCCTTCCGACAGCACACCACAGACTGGGGAACTGAGCATTTACTGCTCCTTCCGACAGCACACCACAGACTGGGGAACTGAGCATTTACTGCTCCTTCCGACAGCACACCACAGACTGGGGAACTGAGCATTTACTGCTCCTTCCGACAGCACACCACAGACTGGGGAACTGAGCATTTACTGCTCCTTCCGACAGCACACCACAGACTGGGGAACTGAGCATTTACTGCTCCTTCCGACAGCACACCACAGACTGGGGAACTGAGCATTTACTGCTCCTTCCGACAGCACACCACAGACTGGGGAACTGAGCATTTACTGCTCCTTCCGACAGCACACCACAGACTGGGGAACTGAGCATTTACTGCTCCTTCCGACAGCACACCACAGACTGGGGAACTGAGCATTTACTGCTCCTTCCGACAGCACACCACAGACTGGGGAACTGAGCATTTACTGCTCCTTCCGACAGCACACCACAGACTGGGGAACTGAGCATTTACTGCTCCTTCCGACAGCACACCACAGACTGGGGAACTGAGCATTTACTGCTCCTTCCGACAGCACACCACAGACTGGGGAACTGAGCATTTACTGCTCCTTCCGACAGCACACCACAGACTGGGGAACTGAGCATTTACTGCTCCTTCCGACAGCACACCACAGACTGGGGAACTGAGCATTTACTGCTCCTTCCGACAGCACACCACAGACTGGGGAACTGAGCATTTACTGCTCCTTCCGACAGCACACCACAGACTGGGGAACTGAGCATTTACTGCTCCTTCCGACAGCACACCACAGACTGGGGAACTGAGCATTTACTGCTCCTTCCGACAGCACACCACAGACTGGGGAACTGAGCATTTACTGCTCCTTCCGACAGCACACCACAGACTGGGGAACTGAGCATTTACTGCTCCTTCCGACAGCACACCACAGACTGGGGAACTGAGCATTTACTGCTCCTTCCGACAGCACACCACAGACTGGGGAACTGAGCATTTACTGCTCCTTCCGACAGCACACCACAGACTGGGGAACTGAGCATTTACTGCTCCTTCCGACAGCACACCACAGACTGGGGAACTGAGCATTTACTGCTCCTTCCGACAGCACACCACAGACTGGGGAACTGAGCATTTACTGCTCCTTCCGACAGCACACCACAGACTGGGGAACTGAGCATTTACTGCTCCTTCCGACAGCACACCACAGACTGGGGAACTGAGCATTTACTGCTCCTTCCGACAGCACACCACAGACTGGGGAACTGAGCATTTACTGCTCCTTCCGACAGCACACCACAGACTGGGGAACTGAGCATTTACTGCTCCTTCCGACAGCACACCACAGACTGGGGAACTGAGCATTTACTGCTCCTTCCGACAGCACACCACAGACTGGGGAACTGAGCATTTACTGCTCCTTCCGACAGCACACCACAGACTGGGGAACTGAGCATTTACTGCTCCTTCCGACAGCACACCACAGACTGGGGAACTGAGCATTTACTGCTCCTTCCGACAGCACACCACAGACTGGGGAACTGAGCATTTACTGCTCCTTCCGACAGCACACCACAGACTGGGGAACTGAGCATTTACTGCTCCTTCCGACAGCACACCACAGACTGGGGAACTGAGCATTTACTGCTCCTTCCGACAGCACACCACAGACTGGGGAACTGAGCATTTACTGCTCCTTCCGACAGCACACCACAGACTGGGGAACTGAGCATTTACTGCTCCTTCCGACAGCACACCACAGACTGGGGAACTGAGCATTTACTGCTCCTTCCGACAGCACACCACAGACTGGGGAACTGAGCATTTACTGCTCCTTCCGACAGCACACCACAGACTGGGGAACTGAGCATTTACTGCTCCTTCCGACAGCACACCACAGACTGGGGAACTGAGCATTTACTGCTCCTTCCGACAGCACACCACAGACTGGGGAACTGAGCATTTACTGCTCCTTCCGACAGCACACCACAGACTGGGGAACTGAGCATTTACTGCTCCTTCCGACAGCACACCACAGACTGGGGAACTGAGCATTTACTGCTCCTTCCGACAGCACACCACAGACTGGGGAACTGAGCATTTACTGCTCCTTCCGACAGCACACCACAGACTGGGGAACTGAGCATTTACTGCTCCTTCCGACAGCACACCACAGACTGGGGAACTGAGCATTTACTGCTCCTTCCGACAGCACACCACAGACTGGGGAACTGAGCATTTACTGCTCCTTCCGACAGCACACCACAGACTGGGGAACTGAGCATTTACTGCTCCTTCCGACAGCACACCACAGACTGGGGAACTGAGCATTTACTGCTCCTTCCGACAGCACACCACAGACTGGGGAACTGAGCATTTACTGCTCCTTCCGACAGCACACCACAGACTGGGGAACTGAGCATTTACTGCTCCTTCCGACAGCACACCACAGACTGGGGAACTGAGCATTTACTGCTCCTTCCGACAGCACACCACAGACTGGGGAACTGAGCATTTACTGCTCCTTCCGACAGCACACCACAGACTGGGGAACTGAGCATTTACTGCTCCTTCCGACAGCACACCACAGACTGGGGAACTGAGCATTTACTGCTCCTTCCGACAGCACACCACAGACTGGGGAACTGAGCATTTACTGCTCCTTCCGACAGCACACCACAGACTGGGGAACTGAGCATTTACTGCTCCTTCCGACAGCACACCACAGACTGGGGAACTGAGCATTTACTGCTCCTTCCGACAGCACACCACAGACTGGGGAACTGAGCATTTACTGCTCCTTCCGACAGCACACCACAGACTGGGGAACTGAGCATTTACTGCTCCTTCCGACAGCACACCACAGACTGGGGAACTGAGCATTTACTGCTCCTTCCGACAGCACACCACAGACTGGGGAACTGAGCATTTACTGCTCCTTCCGACAGCACACCACAGACTGGGGAACTGAGCATTTACTGCTCCTTCCGACAGCACACCACAGACTGGGGAACTGAGCATTTACTGCTCCTTCCGACAGCACACCACAGACTGGGGAACTGAGCATTTACTGCTCCTTCCGACAGCACACCACAGACTGGGGAACTGAGCATTTACTGCTCCTTCCGACAGCACACCACAGACTGGGGAACTGAGCATTTACTGCTCCTTCCGACAGCACACCACAGACTGGGGAACTGAGCATTTACTGCTCCTTCCGACAGCACACCACAGACTGGGGAACTGAGCATTTACTGCTCCTTCCGACAGCACACCACAGACTGGGGAACTGAGCATTTACTGCTCCTTCCGACAGCACACCACAGACTGGGGAACTGAGCATTTACTGCTCCTTCCGACAGCACACCACAGACTGGGGAACTGAGCATTTACTGCTCCTTCCGACAGCACACCACAGACTGGGGAACTGAGCATTTACTGCTCCTTCCGACAGCACACCACAGACTGGGGAACTGAGCATTTACTGCTCCTTCCGACAGCACACCACAGACTGGGGAACTGAGCATTTACTGCTCCTTCCGACAGCACACCACAGACTGGGGAACTGAGCATTTACTGCTCCTTCCGACAGCACACCACAGACTGGGGAACTGAGCATTTACTGCTCCTTCCGACAGCACACCACAGACTGGGGAACTGAGCATTTACTGCTCCTTCCGACAGCACACCACAGACTGGGGAACTGAGCATTTACTGCTCCTTCCGACAGCACACCACAGACTGGGGAACTGAGCATTTACTGCTCCTTCCGACAGCACACCACAGACTGGGGAACTGAGCATTTACTGCTCCTTCCGACAGCACACCACAGACTGGGGAACTGAGCATTTACTGCTCCTTCCGACAGCACACCACAGACTGGGGAACTGAGCATTTACTGCTCCTTCCGACAGCACACCACAGACTGGGGAACTGAGCATTTACTTTTGGTGCAGGGATCGCCAAAATTAGAGAATTCTGACAGTGGACTATTAAATTGGACAATCATTGAAAAGAACTACAAAATGGAAGAATCTAAATATGAGAATTTGGAATAGGGCATCAGAAAAACGAAGAATTTGTGCAGTTTCACACGAAATGGGAGAAATGTTGCAGTGTAGCTCGAAATGGCAGAATTGGTGCAGTTCAGCACTAAATGGCAGAATTGGGGCAGGACAAGATAGGAGAATTAGAGTAGGGCACCTCTAAATTGGGTGAGGGCATCAGTAAATATGAGGAGTGGTGTCAGGCAACACTGAGTGGAGAACCTATCCAGGACATCACAAATTGGGGGAAATGGGCAAGACCAAATTGAAGAATTGGTGTGGGGCATCAGTAAATGAGAGACCTGTTGCAGGGTACTAATAACTTCGAGAAATGGAGCAAATGGAAGAACACGGGAATCATCAAATAGGTCAAATGTTGCAAAGGATTAATGGCGGAGAGTCAATACAGTACACCATGAAAAGGAAGATTTGTTGCAGTTCAATACAGAAGGGAGGATATGTACAGGATCGGTAATTCTGGAGATTTGATGCAGAAATTGCCAAGATTAGAGAATTCTGACTGCAGACCACTAAATGGGCGAATGATTGCAGAGAAATACAAAATGGAAGACCTGATGCACAGTAGAAATAAATTAGGGAACTGAGGCATGGCAGCGGTAAATGAGAAAATTAGTGGAGCATCAGAAAATGGAAGAATTCGACCAGGGGTATGAGTAAATGGGAGACTTGTTGGGAATCAATAAATGGGAGATTCTGTGCAGAGTGCAATTGCAATAGAAAATTGATGAGTGTTCCAACGTATTAGAGAATTGGAACACAGCATGTCTACATTGGGAAATTGGGTCAGGGAACCAGTAAAAAGGAGAAATGTTGCAAGCATCAGTAAATTGGAAATTCTGTTAAGTGCACTACTGAATGAAAAAAAAAATCAGCAGGCTAGCCAAAGGTGGAAGAATTGTATCAGGAAGCAACTAAATGGAAGGAAGTCATGCAGGGCATCAATAATTGCAGAATTCAGGCAGGTGCCATTAAATTCTAACTGGGAGAACTGGGACAGGATAATACTCAAAGGGTGAATTGGTGTATTTCCGGGATTTGTGCAGAATTGGTAAATGGGAGAATTGGTGCAGGGAAGCTCAGCCCAAAATACAGCCATCGATATGTTTAGCACACCTTTCTGTCTAACTTGTCCAAACCTAAATTTAAGAATTCTAGCAGCACTCCACTAAATTGGGCATAATGGGAGAATTTGTGCAGTGTAGCACTAAATGGAAGAATTGGGGAATGATAATACAGGATGGCAGAATTAGAGTAGGGCACCCCTAAATTGGGTGAGGGCACCAGTCAATATGAGGATTGGTGTAGGGCAACATGAGTGGAGAACTTTTTCAGGACATCAGTAATTGGCGGAAATGGTGGTAAGAAACACTGACTTGAAGAATTCTTGCGGGACATCAGTAAATGAGAAACCTTGTGCGGGGTGCTGATAACTTCGAAAGTTAGATCAAATAGGAGAACACGGGCAATAAATAGGACAACTGTTGAAAAGGAGCAGTGGTGGATTCAATATAGTGCACCACGAAATGGGAGGGTTGCTGCATTTCAACAGTGAACGGAGGATATGTGTAGGATCAGTAATTTGGAGATTTGATGCAGGGATCGCCAAAATTAGAGAATTCTGGCCATGGACCATTAAATTGCAGAATCATTGCAAGGAAGTACAGAATGGAAGAAATGTGCAAGGGTGTATCTAAATATGAGAATTTGGAAAAGGATATCAGATAATGTGAGAATCTGTGCCGTTTAGCTCTAAATGGGAGAACTTGGTGCAGTATTGCACTCAATGGCATATTTGGTGCAGTGGAGTACAAAGTGGGAGTTTTGGGGCAGCACAATACTGGATGGGAGAATTAGAGCAGGACACCCATAAATTGGGAGAGGGCATCAGCCAATATGAGGATTGGTGTTCAGGCAACACTGAGTGGAGAACATGTCCAGGACATCAGTATTGGTGTTGTCCAGTATCAGTATTGTCCAGGAAATGGAGCTGGGCAGCAATAAGTTGAAGAACTGTTGCGGGGAATTAGTAAATTAGAGAGCTGGTGCAAGGTGCCAATCACTTCAAGAAATGGAGAAAATGGGAGAACGCTCGAATCAGTAAATAGGACAAATGTTACTAAGGTTTAGTGATAGAGAGTCAATGCAGTGCACCACAAAATGGGAGAATTGGTTCAGTTAAACCACTAAAGGGAGGAAATGTGGAGGACCGGTAATTTGGAGACTTGATGCGGGGATTGCCAAGATTGGAGAATTCTAGCTGCAGACCACTAAATGGCTTGGGCAACACTGAATGGAGAACTTGTTTGAGACATCGATAATGGATGAATTAGTATAGGGGTATGGGTGAATGGGAAATTTGGTGGGAATCAATAAATGGGAGATTCGGTGCAAGTGGGAGAACAGCGGCAGTGAATCAGTAAATAGGACAAATGTTGCAAAGGATTAGTGGTGCAGAGTCAATAGAGTGCACCACGAAATGGGAGAGTTCTTGCAGTTCATCAGTAAAGGGAGGATATATGTAGGACTGGTAATTTGGAGATTCGATGCAGGGTTTGCCAAGATTAGAGAATTGTTGCAGAGGAATACTAAATGGAAAAAAAACCTGGTGCGCACTGGAACGATATTAGAGAAGTCAGGCATGGCACGAGTAAATGGGAGACTTGGTGTAGGGCACGGCTAAATGGTGGCATCAGTAAATTGAAGTACTAGGACAAGGGCATGAGAAAATAAGAGAATTAGTGGGAATCAATAAATGGGAGATTCGGTGCACAGTGCCATTAAAATGGAAAATTAGTGCGAGTGCTAATATTTAGAGACTTAGAGCAGAGCATGTCTAAATTGGGGAACACTGGCAGGGCATCAATAAAAAGAAGAAATGTTGTAAGCATCAATAAATTGGAGATTCAGTTCCGTGCACCAATGGAATTTGAGACAGAGCAGCAGATAATGGGAGAATTGGTACAGTGAAGCACTAAATGGGAGAATTGGGCAAAGGCTGAACTCAATACGAGAAATTGGAACAGGGCAACAGAATTGGTGCAGTAGAGCGCTAAATGGGAGAATTGCAGCAGGATAATTCTGGATGGGAGAATTAGAGTCGGGCCCCCTTAAACTGGGCGAGGGAATCAGTCAGTATGACGGTTGGCTTGAGCAACATTGAATAGATACCTTTTTCAGAACGTCTGTAATGGAAGTATTAGAATAAGGGTATGAGTAAATGGGAAGTTTGGTGGGAATCAATAAATGGGAGATTGGGTGCACAGGATCATTACCTTATACAATTGGTGGGAGTGCCAATATATTACAGAATTGTAGCACAATATTTCTAAATTCGGGGATAGGACCAGGGAACCAATAAAAAAAAAGAAATGATTGAGGCATCAGTAAATTGGAGATTCAGTTCAGTGAACCACTAAATGAAGAAAGTTCATGATGGCACCAGTACCTGGAAGAAGGATCTCAGGGAATAACTAAATGGTAGGAAATGATGCAGGGCATCAATAATTGGAGAATTCATGCAGATGTTCTTAAAGTCTAAGTGGGAGAACTGAAGCAGGATAATGCTCAAAGGGAGAGTTGGTCCATTTCCCCGATTTGTGCAGGATTGTCAAATGGGAGAATTAGTGCAGTGGAGACCTGAATAGAACCATAGAGATGTACAGTGCAGAAACATACATTTGGGTCCAACTTGCCTAAATTTATGAATGCTGGCAGCGATCCATTATATTGGAGAATCACTGCAAGTAACAACTAATTGGAAGAACTGGGCATGGGATAATCGATACATGATAAGTTGGAACAGGGCATCAGATAATGGGCGAAAAATTGGTGCAGTGTAGCACTAAGTGGGAGAATTGGAGCAGGACAACACAAGTTTGCAGAGTTTGAGTCGGGCACGCTTAAATTGGGCAAGGGCAACAGTCAATATGAGGGCAACACTGAGTGGAGAATAGTTCAGGACAAGAGTGGTTGGGAGAATTGGTGATGAGGAACACTGAATTGAAGAATTGATGCGGGGCAACAGTTAATGAGAACCCTAGTGCATGGTGCTGATAACTTCGAAATTTGGAGCAAATGGGAGAACACAGGCATTAAATCAGTAAATAGGGCAAATGTTGCAAAGGATTAGTGGTGGAGATTCAATACAACGCAACACGAAATGGGATAATTCCTGCAGTTCGCCACTAAAGGGAGGATATATGTAGGACCGGACATTTGGAGACTTGATGAGCGGTTTACCAAGATTAGAGAATTGTTGCAGAAAAATACTAAATGGAATAAACCGGTGCACTATATTAGAGAACTGAGGCATGGCATTAGCAAATGGGAAATTTGGAGAAGGGCGCCCCTAAATGGTAGAATCAGTCTCGGGCGTCAGTAAATGGAACAATTACTACACGGGCATGAGAAAATTGGAAAATTAGTAGGAATCAATAAATGGGAGATTCGGTGCGCAGTGCCATTACATTAGAACATTGGTGGGAGAGCAATATATTAGAGATTTGGAGCAGAGCATGTCTAAATTGGGAAATACTGGCAGGGATCAACAAAATGAAGAAATGTTGTAAGCTTCAGTAAATTGGAGACTCAGTTCCGTGCACCAGTGGAATTTGAAACAGAGCATCAGATAATGGGAGAATTGGTGCAGTGTAGCAGGAAATGGGAGAACTCGGGCTTTGTAGCACCAAATAGGAGAATTGGGCAAAGGCTTAACTAAATATGAGAATTTGGAACATGGCATCAGATAATGGGAGAATTGATGCAGTACAGCACTAAATGAGATAACTGGGGCACGACTATTCTGGATGGGTGAATTAGAGGAGCTCACCCCTAAATTAGCCGAGCGACCCGGCCAATGTGACGGTTGGATTGGGTAATACTGAGTGCAAAACTTTATCAGGACGTCCATAATTCACGAACTAGTATAAGGGTACGACTGAATGGAAAATTTAATTTAATCAATAATTGTGAGATTCGGTGCACAGTGCCATTATATTATATAATTGGTGGGAGTGCCAACATATTACAGAATTGGAGCAGAACATTTCTAAATTGGGGATAGTGCCAGGGAACCAGTAAAAAGAAGAAATGTTGCAAACATCAGAGAATTTGAGATTCAGTTCAGTGCACCACTAAATGAAAACACTACAGCAGGGCACCAGCACTTGGAAGAAATATCTCTGAAAACAACAAAATGGAAAGAAATGCAAGGCATCAATAATTGGAGAATTCATGCAGGTGCCATTAAACTGTTAGTGGGAGAACTGGGGAAAGATAATAATCAAAGAGAGAGTTGTTCCATTTCCCGGATTTGTGCAGGATTGTGAAATGGGAGAATTGGTGCAGTGGAGACCTGAATAGAGCCATAGAGATGTACATTGCAGAAACATAAACTTCGGTCCAACTTGCCTAAATTTAAGAATGCTGGCAGCGCTCCACTAAATTGGAGAATCACTGCAAGTAACTACTCATTGGAAGAACTGGGATTGGAATAATCGATATATGATAAGTTGGAACAGGGCATCAGATAATGAGTGAATTGGTGCAGTGTAGCATTAAGTGAGAGAATTGGAGCAGGACAATACAGGTTGGCGAATTTGAGTCGGGCACTCTTAAACTGGGCTAGGGCAACAGTCAATATGAGGGCAACACTGAGTGGACAATTGTTCAGGACAAGAGTAGTTGGGGGAATGGTGGTGAGGAACACATAATTGAAGAATCAGTCCGGGACAACAGTAAATGAGAAACCTGGTGCAGGGTGCTGATAACTTCGAGAATTGGTGTAAATGGGAGAACACGGGCAGTGAATTACTAAGAAGGAAAATGTTGTAAAGGATTAGTGGTGGAAATTCAATACGGTGCACCACGAAGTGGGAGAGTTCCTGCAGTTCACTACTAAAAGCAAGACATTTGTAGGATTGGTAATCTGGAGATTTTATGCAGAGATCACCAAACTTCTGACAGCAGTCTACTAAATTGGATAATAAATGCAAGGAAGTACAGAATGGAATAATTGTGCAAGCGCTTATCTAAATACGAGAATTTCGAACAGGGCATTAGATAATGGGAGAATGTGTGCAGTTTAGCTCTAAATGCGAGATTTGGGGCAATGTAGCACGAATTAGAGCAGGACAATACAGGATACAGAATTAGTGTAGTGCACCCCTAAATTTGGCGAGGTCATCAGTCAAATTAAGGATTGGTGTCGGGCAACACTGAGTGGAGAACTTGTTCAGGACATCAGTAATTGGCGGAAATGGTGGTAAGGAACACTGAATTGAAGAATTGGTGCGGGGCATCAGTAAATGACAAACTTGGTGCAGAGTACTGATAACTTCAAGAATTGGCGCAAATGGGAGAACATGGGCAGTGAAATAGTAAATAGGAAAATGCCACGAAGGACTAGTGGTCGAAATTCAATACAGTGCACCACGAAATGGAAGATTTGTTACAGTTCACTGCTAAAGGCAGGATATATCCAGGATTGGTAATTCTGGAAATTTGATGCAGGGATTTCCAAGATTAGAGAATTGTCGCAGAGAAATACTAAATGGAAAAACTGGTGTGCAGTGGAACTATATTAGAGATGTTAGACATGGTACAAGTAAATGGGAAACTTGGAGTAGGGCACTACTAAATGGTAGAGTCGGTCTCGAGCGCTCGTAAATGGAATAATTAGTATAGGGGTATGAGGAAATTGGAAAATCGGTGGAAATCAGTAAATATGAAATTCGGTGCACAGTGTCATTGTATGAGAAAATTGGTGGGAGTGCCAATATAACAGAGACTTGGAGCAATGTGTCTCAAAAATGAGGAATAGGGACAGGGAATCAAGAAAAAGAAGACATGTTGCAAGCATCAGTAAACTGGAGATTCAGTTCCGTGTACCACTAGAATTTGAGACAGAGCATCAGATAATGGGAGAATTGGTGCAGTGTAGCATCAAATGGGAGAACTTGGGCAGTGCAGAACGAAATGGGAGAATTTGGCAAAGGCTTAACTCAATGTGAGAATTATGAACAGGGTATCAGATAATGGGAGAATTGGTGCCGTACAGCACTAAATAAGAAAATTGGGGCAGGACAGTTCTAGATGGGAGAATTAGAGTAGGGCCACCCTAAATTGGGAGAGGGAATCATTCAATATGACAGTTGGCTTGGGCAACACTGAGTGGAGAACTTCTTCAGGACGTCAGTAATGGAAGATTTAGTATAGGGGTATGAATGAATGGGAAAATTGGTGGGAGTCAATACATGGAAGATTCAGTACACCGTGTCATTACATTATACAATTGGTGGGAGTGCCAATAAATTACAGAACTGGAGCAAAACATTTCTAAATCGGTGCATAGGAGCAGGGAACCAGTAAAAAGAAGCAATTTTGCAAGCATCTGTAAATTGGAAATTCAATTTATTGCACCACTAAATGAAAATAATTCAGAAGGGCTCCTGTCCTTGGAAGAAGTCTCTCAGGGAACAACTAAATGGAAGGAAATGATGTAGGACATTAATAATTGGAGAATTCATGCAGGAACCATTAACTTTCAGTGAGAGAACTGGGGCAGGATAGGACTCAAAGAGAGAATTAGAGCATATTCCGGATTTGAGCAGGATTGCCAAATGTGAGAATTGGTGAAGCAGAGTCATGAATAAAGC
>NW_025211642.1:23558-24098 GCF_004010195.1 Chiloscyllium plagiosum
TGCCTGTGTGGGTGTGGGGTTGCTGTGAGTATGTGTTTGTGTCTGTATGCAGCTGTATGTATGTCTGTGTGAGTGTGTTTGCTTCTGTGAGTGTGTGTCCATCCGTGTATGTACCTGTTTTTGACTGCATCTGCGTGTGTGTGTGTGTCTGCGTCTGTGTGCCTGTTTCTGCAAGTGTGTGTGTGAGTGCCAGTGTGTTTGTGTGTCTGTGTCTGTGTTTGGATGGTGCTGTGAGCTGTTGTCCTCCCTCTGTCCCTCCCAAACTGAATCCCTGATGATTTTCACCCTCCACTCCCACCTGTACAGTGGTGTGGGGAGGCCAGCAGAGACTGATAGCAACAGAATGCTCAGCCGGTCTGACAGCATCTGTCGACAGAAGTGAAAGGACCCTTCCTCAGATCTGTACACTAACCCGGTCTGCACAGTGCTCCCTGCTGAACACATATCTCATCTGGGTTTATAGATCAATACACTGCTATAGTGCGCAAAGTGTTCCGCTCTGGACTAATTGCAGGGTGGTGTTCAGCAGTACGCCAACCT
>NW_025211643.1:0-2847 GCF_004010195.1 Chiloscyllium plagiosum
CCAGATAGACGCAAGGAGACTTGTTGCTCTTCTCCATCTCCATGGGGGACCCATTGATGTTAAGCAAAGTGTGATGTTTCTCTGCCGTCTTTAAGTCAACAGCCACATCTTTCGTTTTATACACGTTTAGAGACAGGATGTTGTCTCAGCAGCAGTACTTTCACTGCTGCACCACCTCTCTGTATTCTGACTCATCCGTTCTGCTGATGAAATCCACTACCGTCATGTTAACAGCGAATTAGTTTTGTAATATGAGCTGGACATCGTTGCACAGCCACGTGAAAGCAGGATGAACAGTCGTGTACCAAGCAACAGCCCTGGGAGGTCCCGTGTTAAGTGTGATCCTGTTGGAGATGCTGTTCCCAATCCGGACTGACACTGATCTCCCAGTCAGTAAGTCCAGGATCCAGTCAAAGAGGGAGATATTCAAGCCCAGCAGACACGTCTTTCCAATCGGTTGCTGAGGAATAACAGTATTAAATGTGGAGCTGATTTCCATGAACAGCAATCTGACGTAGGTGTCCTTCTTGCCAGGTGGATGAGGGCCAGTTGGAGGGTTGCAGAGATGGTGTCATTTGTTCAGCGATTGGGACGATACACAAACTGCAGAGTTTCCAGTAAGGGAGGAGGGGAGTGCAGCAGGGCCTTGATCCATCTCATCAAGAGCCTCTCGAAACAATTCTTGATGATGAGTGTTAACACAACGGGGCAGCAGTCATTAATGCAGGACACTGAAGACGTCTTCGGCACAGGGATGGTAATAGTGACCTGAAGCACGTTGGAACTATGGCACAACTCACGGAGATCTTAAAGTTGTCCGTGAAAATATCCATCTGCACGTCAGAACATCCTCTCAGCATTCTGCCAGTGATGTTATGTAGTCCAGCAGCCTTTCGTGGGTTAACTCTACATTGAGTTTTCCTCATGTCAGGCGTGGTAAGAGACAGCACCAGGTTATTGGAATGGTCTTCCTTGCTGCAACATCATTTCATGGTCCAAATCATGCATAGATTTGTTCAACGCATCCGGGAGGGAAGCATCACTAACCAGAAGGCGATGCTATGCTGTGTTTGGTGATGGCTTTAATACTCTTGAACATGCTCTGAATCTCATTGTCCTGAAAGAGGTTGTATATTCTCTGCACGTGTGCACGCTTTGCCTCTTTGATGGCCCGGTAAAGATTGGTTCTTGCTGTTGTCAATGCCATGTTGTCACGTGCTCTCAAGGTGGAATCACGGGTCCTCAGCAGTGCACGCACCTTTGTCGTCATCCACGGCTTCTGGTTGTGGACAGAGGTGACTGTCTTAGACATAGTGACGTCTTCAATGCACTTATTAATGCAGCAAATCACTGATATCGTGTACTCCTCTAAGTTGATGGAGTCATCATCGGTACTACCTCAATTAAATACGTATCAGTCAGTGTGCTCAAAGCATTCTTGAAGAGCAGAATGGCTCCGGCTGGCCAGGATTTCACTTGCTTCAGAATCGGGTTGACACTTCTGACCAGCGGTTTGTATGTTAGAATTAACATAGCAGTGATGTCGCCTGACGAGCCAAAGTTCAGACAGGCTCTGCCCTGTTTGCATTGAAGGTGTTTGCACAAACAAGATACAGCGTGCTACCCCCTCTCAACGCAAAGTTCATATGCTGAAAGAATTTAGGGAAGACAGACTTGAGATTCACATGGTTAAAATCTCCAGCAAAAGCAAACATTCCAACAGGCTGTGCACTACGTACTCCGCTAATACCCTTATACAGTTCACATAATTCGTCCTGAGCCTTTAGCACTGCAAGAGATATAGAGGTACACCCCGACTATAAGGACAGCACTGAATTCCCATGGCAAATAAAATGGTCTGCATCCCAAAATCACCAACTGCATCAGTGATACGCAGTAACTGGAGTCGAGCACAGAATCTTTGCACCTTTTCATGTTGATGTGGACACATAGACTCCCACCTCGAGCCTTCCTGTGCTGAGCTGCATTACTGTCAGCGGGAAAAAATGCACGACATTCTAGTTGTATGTAAGTGTCTGGAACTCTGTCACTAAGCTATGTATCCATGAAAACAAAGACGCAGCAGTCCCTACACTCACGCTGAGAAGCCTGCCGCAGTGGAATGCAGTCCAATTGTTGTCCACGGAGCTGACATTACAGAGTATAATGGATGGAAGAGCTGACCAGCATTGGTTTGCTTTTAGCCGAGTACGAACCACTGGTTTTCGGCCGTTTCCTGGGCAGTAGCATTGTTTGTAGACTGTAACAGTACTCGTAAACACTGGGTTTCCTGTTTCCCCTGTGCCTAAGAAAACTGAAATTCGGTCGCCCTCGGTCAGGAGAGGACACTGCGAGGTGAGGTATGACAGCAGCTCTTGCACCCTGAAAGACCAAGAGCAACTCGGGGACTGTTTCGGAAGCATCCGTGGTACGCACCCCCAAATCAAGTCAAACTTCCGGTTCCCAGCCATTTAAAATTCTCCTCCCACTCCCCCAACGACGGATCTAATCTGGAACACTTCCTCTGTCAAATTAAGGCCACACATAAACTGAAGGAAGAACACTTCACCTTCCGACTCAGACACTAACAAACTTAAGGCTTCGACATAGAAATCATCAGGTTCGAAATCTCCACATCACCCACCTCATCGCAGATCTAGCCCTCCCTCTCTGCCCAATACCCTGGAACTGACCTAACGTGCCCATCTTCCTTCCCACTCATACGTTCCACGGCCGCTACTGTCCAATCTCATGCTCCTCCTACCTGCACCCATTCAACACCACCCTACTCACCTGTCCCACAAGCCCCTGCACCCACACTCCGTCACCCTAGCCCCTGCACACACT
>NW_025211643.1:3150-24100 GCF_004010195.1 Chiloscyllium plagiosum
CTTCCCACCAATATGTTCCACAGCCGCTAGTGTCCAATCTCATGCTCCTCCTACCTGCACCCATTTAAACACCATCCTCCTTACCTGTCCCCCAAGACCTACCCTTCCCTGTAATTATGTGTCAGCATCGATCCCCCTTCCCAGTTATAGCTAAAGTCCTGCTCGAAACGTCGACTCTCCTGCTGTTCTGATGCTGCATGAACTGCTGTGGTTTTCGTTTCTAGCTCTTCTTTTATTTAAATCGACTCTGACTTTCCATCATTTCTGTCCTCATTATCTCCATTTGGTGATTTTCCTAATTCTTGATAAAAGTTGCAGCCTCCACTTATAGTTCGTTCTCCAGAATTTACAAGCATGTTTTCTTGTTGCTTTCAAATTATAAATAAATTCAGTCCATGAAATCATGCAGCAAAAGTGTTCAATTCGATTTAACAAGAAATTGTTGACTGTGCTCCAAACGGATTAGATGCAGAATTGTTCGTGGAACCGTGGTTGATCTCGTCACTTGAATGGATAGTTCATACGTTGTTCAGCAAAAACTGCCATTCAAAGCGGATCAGGTAAACTGTCAGATACCACGCCAAAACTAAAAGACAAGAATTAATCGACAGCTCTGGCAACATATGAAAAGAGATAAACAGGATCAAACTGATTAACGAATTCGAAAACAAGACGATTTGAAACATTCTTTCATTCAGAAGACACTCCACGGATTAAATGCGACTTAAATATTGGCTCTAGCGTCAAAGATGTTGACACACTTCCGCACCAAAACAGCTCTACCATTGGTGTCAAATCAAAACTAACAAAGCACGAGTCACTTCGACATTTCCTGTCTGTAGACTCTGTCAAAAGACCGCTTCAGGCCCGATATAAGAATGAGGCGTGGGGTGACATCTATTCGCCAGCGGATTATTTCATTATTGCTCTCGATCCACAACCGTAATTCCTTTTGAAATTCTTATCCATCAGCACGAATAGAGTTGCATTATGCACAGGTTTGCTCCTCGAAAGAAACAGCGAAAACTTATCAATGCAGACGCAAATTCAAGTTGTTTCTGACCGACCAGAAGACGGATATGGCGATACAAAGTGAATACAGAACACAATCACTGTTTTCTGGGAGTGAGATAAATGTACTGGGAGAATGGAAAGATATATTTCGAAGAAAGGTCACATACCACTGACACAAACGAAATGTTCTTGAGCCGTTACCTTAATCTGCCCTTCATGTCCGTCAGTGCTACAAACATTCTCTTAGCAAATCAGTGATTTGTGTGCTTTGACATTCTCTCCGTCTTGTTTCTCTTGATTTTGAAACTGAAACTGAATAAGAGTAATGCACCCTATTTCATTGCAAAGATCAGGAGATCAATTTATAAGAAAACAGAGGTAAAGCTACGTCTGTCTTTAGACAGAACACACAGTTACCATTTCGACTTCAAAACGTCTTCTTCAGAAGACTTCACAATGAAGTCGAAAGGACGAAACTGAAAGAGTAAACACAAAATGAAATGAAAAGCCAAAATCCCGCGAATACACCATCCGCAAGTGCAGCAAGTCTTACTCAAATATTTTGTATTATAACTATCAACATCAGTGGATTACGTAAAAAAGCTCATTCTTCAGCTCCCAACCTGTTATGACGTAGTTGGTAAAGTCAGAAATATGATTAGGTTAAGGTGCATTTAAGCGGGATGTATGAATTCTGAAAAAAGAACAAGTGCGTGATCTGCTTTGAAGAAGTTTTGCAGTGATGAAAATGGAATGTAGTTACAGTAAGAGGGCCGTAATTAATACTCAAAATCATTGCCGCACACAGGGACGCTATTCTTTTTGCGATGTTTCTATTCAAACATTTTCTAATCATGACTGCTGTCAGGTTTGGAATCCATTGCAAGTTCGGGTGACTGCCTGAGTGGAGTTTGCACATTCGTCCAGGTTTTGCGCCGGCGCCCTGGTTTGCTACCAAGTTGCAAGCGTTTGCCGGTTATTTGGAATAGCAATGGAACATACACGGTTATACAGATAGGGAAGTGGAGAGGGTCTAGATAGGATGTACTTCAGAGGATTGTTATGGAATTTTATAGACAGATTGCTCAGTCTGTTCGTTCCTGGTAGTTTACATGGACAGAGAGGTGTCAGGTTACCCTTCCCTGAGCGAGATACATTGACAGAATAGCGTTAGTTGCTCTTCCCTGGTTCAGTTACATGGATAGAGTAAGGTCAGTTTGCACTTCCCTGAGCGAGTTGCTTTAATAGAGTGGTGACAGTCTGCTCTTCACTGCGTGAGTTAAACTGAAAGACCGGGGTCAGTTTTCTCATCGCTCGATAATTTATGCTGACAGTGTGGGTTCAGTCTGCTCTTCCCTGGGCGAGTTGCATTAGCAGAGAGGAGTCTGTGTGCCCTTCACTGGGCGAATGACATAGAAAGAATAGGATCAGTCTGATCTTCCCTGTGTGAATTACATTGACAGAGTAGTGTCAGACTGTCCTTCAGTGAACGACTTATATTGACCATGTGGGATCAGTCTGCTCAGTTACACTGAGAGGGTGGAGGTCAGTCTGCTCTTCCCTGAGTGAGTTACATTGACAGAGTGGCGTTAGTCTACCTTTCACGGAGTGAGTTATTTGGACAGTGGGGGTCAGCCTGCTCTTCCCTGGGTGAGTTACCTTGACAGAGTGGTGTCAGTTTGCTCTTTCCAGGGTAAATTTCTTTGATAGCGTGGTGTCAGTATGCTCTTTACTGGTCGAGTTGCATTGACAGAGGTGAGTTTGTTCATCCCTCGGTGAGTTACTTTCCCAGACAGTCAGCTGTTCCCTGGGTGAGTTCAACAGAAAGTGTGGGTACAGTACTGTCGTCGCTCAGTAAGTTATATTGACAGTGCATGTTCAGTCTGCTCTTCCCTGTGTGAATGACATAGATAGAATGGGATCAGTTTGCTTTTCCCTCGCTGAGTTATTTTGACAGAATGAGGTCAGTCTCGTCTTCATTCACGCGTTTCAATGACAGAATCGGATCAGTCTGCTCTTTCTTGGCTGAGTGACATAGACAGAATGAGGTCAGCCAGCTCTTCCCTGTGTGAGTTTCATTGATAGCGTGGTGTCAGTCTGCTCTTTCCTGGTTGACTTAGATTGACAGAGTGCCATCAGTCTGCAATTTCCTCTTTGAGTTACTTCAACAGCGTGAGGTCAGTCTGTTCTCCCCGGTTGAGTCACACTGACAGAGTGGGGTCCGTATGCTCTTCCTTGGGCTAGTTGCCTTAACAGAATGGGGTCAGTCTGCTCTTTTCTGGGTGAATTACATTCACAGAGTGCGGTCAGTGTGCTCTTCCGTTTGTGAGTTATGTTAACAGAGTCGAGTCAGTCTCCTCAACCCTGGATGAGTTACACTGACAGGGTGGGGTCAGCCTACTCTTCCCTCGGTAAGTTAAGTTGACAGAGTGGCGCCATTCTGCAATTTCCTGGTTGAGTAACATTGACACCGTGAGTTCAGTCTGCTCTTACCTGGGCTAGTTACCTTAGCAGAATGGGGTCCGTCTGCTATTACCTAGATGATTTATATTCACAGAATGGAGTCAGTCTGATCTTTTCTGTGAGAGTTAGATTCAGTGCCTGCTGTTTGTCTATTATTCAATGGGTTAGTTCCTGTAACAGTTTGGAGCCAGTCTGCTCTTCCCTTGGCGAGTTACTTTCACAGAGTCGTGACAGTCTACTCTTCCCTGGGTGAGATAACCAGAAAGAATGCATCAGTACTCTCTTCGTTGTATCCGTTACCAAGATTGTGTGGGTTCAGTCTGCCTTTCCCTGGGCGAGTTACATTGAGAGTGGGATAAGTTTGCTCTTCCCTGGGTGATTAACATAGACAGAATGGGATCAGCCTGCTCATCTCTGGGTGAGTTACATTGACAGTGTGAGGTCAGGCTAATCTTCCCTGCGAGTGTTTCATTGGCAGAATCGGATCAGTCTGCTCTTCCCTTAGTGAGTTTCATTGACAGAGTGGCGTCAGTCTGCTCTTTCTTGGGTCAGTTTCATTGATAGCGTGGGGTCATCCTTCTCTGTCCGGGTGGAGTTACATTGACAGTGTGGGGTCTGTCTGCTCTCCCTTGAGTGAGTTAAATTGACAGAGTGGTGTCAGTCTGCTTTTCCCTGGATGGCTTACAATGACAGAATATGGTCTGTCTGCAATTTCCTGGTTGAGTTACATTGACAGATTGAGTTCAGACCGCTATTCCCTGGGTCACTTGCATTGACAGAGTGGGTCGATCTGTTCTTCTCTGGGTGAGTTACATTTTAAAAGTGGAGTCAAACTGCCCTTCTCTGACAGAGTTACATTGACAGTGTGCGGTAAGTCTGCTTTTCCATGGATGTGTTATACTTACAGTGTGTGGTTAGCTTGCTCTTTCCTGGGTGAGTTTCATCGACAGGTGGATGTCAGTCTGCTCTTTCGTGGGTTAGTTACATTAACAGTGTAGTTTACGTCTGCTCAATACTGAGTGAGTTATCGTAGTGGACCGGCATCAGTCTGCTCTTTCCCGAGTGAGTTTCATTGACCGAGTGGGTCAACCTGCCTTCCCTGGATGACGTTGTAGACAGTATGTGGTCAGTCCCTGATTGAGTTACATTGAAAGATTAGCATCAGTCTTTTCTTTCCTGAATGAGTAATATTGACAGAGTCGCGTCAGTCTGTTCTTTCCTGGTTGAGTTACATTGACAGAGTGGTTCAATCTGCTCTTCCTTGGTCAAGTGACAGAGACAGAGTGGGTTCAGTCTGTTTTCCCCTGGTTGATGGACAAAGGCAGCATGTGGTCAGTCTATTCTTCCCTGGATGAGTTGAGTTGACAGAGTTGCATCAGTATGCTCTTCCCTTGGTGATTTGCACTGAGCGTGTGGGGTCAATCTGCTTTTCCCTGGCTGAGGTACTTGTAGAGACTGGGGTTTGTCAGAGTGAGTTCAGTCTGCTCTTCCCTGAGTGAGTTACATTGACAGAATGGGATAAGTCTGCTTTTTCCTAGGTGAGTTAAACTAACAGACTGGGTACAATCTGCTCTTAACTGGGTCAGTTGCATTGACAGAGTGGCGTCAGACTGCTCCTTCCTGAGTTCATGACATTGATGGAATAAGCTCGGTCTGCTCTTCCCTCATTGAGATACATTGGCAGAGTGGGCTCCCCACCTCTTCCCTGGGAGACTTACTTTGACTGAGTTGTGTCAGGATTCTCATTCGTGGAAGAGTCAATATTCTCTTCGACGGAGTATTGTCAGTCTGCAATTTCCTGGTTGAATTGCATTGACAGGCAGTGTTCAGAACGCCATTCCCTGGGTGAGTGGCATTGACGGAGCGGGCCAGTCTCCAATTCTCTGGATGAGTTCCGTTGTCAGAGTGGAGTCAGTCTGCTCTTCTCAGGTTGAGTTACCTTAACAGAGTGGGATCAGTCTGCTCTTCCCTGGGCGAGTTACATTGACACAGTGGAGTCAGTCTGCTCTTCCTTGAGACCGTTTCTTTGACAGATTGGCGTCAGTCTGCTCTTTCCTAGATGAATTAAATAGACAGAGTGTTGTCAGTCTCTTCTTCCCTGGGTGAATTACATTGACAGAATGGAGTCAGTCTGCTCTTCCTTGTGTGTGTTACATTGACAGAGTGAGGATAGCCTGCTCTTCTCTCAGTGAATTGGATTGACAGAATGAGACAAGTCTGCACTTCCCTCAGTGAGTTTCATTGACAATGTGGCGTCAGTCTGCTCTTCTCTGGGTGGGTTACATTGAACGAGTTGTGTCACTCTGATTTTCCCTGGAGAGTTACGTGGACTGATTTGGGTCAGTTGGCTGTTCACTGGATGAAGTACAAAGGCAGAGTGGGGTCATTCTGCTCTTCCCCGGGCGAGTTACGTATACATAGTGGAGTCAGTCTCTTCTTTCCTGAGTTAGTTGCATTGACAGTATATGGTCAGTCTGCTCTTCGCTGGGTGAGGTGTGTTGAAAGAATGGCGTCAGTCTGCTCTTCCCTGGATGTGTAGCATTGAACAAGTTGAGTCGGTCTGCGCTTCCCAGGGTGAATTCTATTGACAAAGTGGGGTCAGCTTTCTCCGCCCTGTGTGAGTTTAATTGACAGAGTGGTGTTGGTCTGCTGTTCAGAAGATGAGTTATTTTGACAGTGTGGGGACAGTCTGCTCCTTTCTGGGTGAGTTACACTGACAGGGTTAGGTCACTCTGTTCTTCACTGGATGAGTTGCACTGAATATGTGGTGACAGTCTGCTATTCCCTGTATGTCTTACAGTGACAGAGCGCGGCCAGTCAGCACTTTCCTGGTTGAGTTACATTTATAGACTGCGTTCAGACCGCTCTTCCATGGGTGAATTACATTGTCAAAGTGGAGTCAGTCTGCCCTTCTCTGGGCGAGTTGCATTGACAGAGTGGGGTATATCTGTTCTTCCCAGGGTGGGTTACACTGACATAATTGGGCCAGTCTGCTCTTTCCAAGGTGAGTTTACATTAATAGAGTATCAGTGGTTACTGATTTTTACTGACTGTAAAATTTTCCAAGGATCAGTGGTTACTGATTTACTTTGGAACGAGTAACAGGAATAAAAAGTAATGGGTAATGGTCAATTATTGGCAATGTAGATCAGTGGAGAGATCTTGATGTCCATCACATACATCCCATAAAGTTGCCGCACAGATTGATAATGCTGTTAGAGGCATACAGTGCGCTCACCTTTATTGGTAGTGGGATTGATTTTCTCATGTCGTGTGGTCATGCTGCAAACGTACAATATTCTGGTGTGGTCGCACTTGTCGCTTTTCATATTGTTCAGGTCCACGCTTTATAGGAAGGAGGTGGAAGCATTGGAAAGGCTCTTAGCAGAAATTTACCAGCATTTTTCCTGGTATGGAGGGAAGGTCTGATGAGGAAAGGCTGAGGGACTTGAGGATCTTTGTCACTGAACTGAAGAAGGTTGAGAGATATCTTATTACACATATGCAAGATGATCCGAGAATTGATAGGGTAGGCAGTAAGTGTAAATTTCCTCGGATGGAGATGGCTTGGAGGAGGAGACATAGCTTTAAATTGAAGAGTGATAAGAGACCACATCTGCGCACAACACTGCACAATGTTCGAGATGAAGTCTTACTAAGACCTCTCAGCTGCAATAAGCTATCTTTACACCTGTCATAGTTGTTCTCAATAAAACAGCTTTTGCCTTTCAGTTTCTGATCATTTTCGATGCAGATTACTTTCTACTTGTCTTCGAAGTTTTACAGAGTGGGATAAGGCCCTTCTGCCCATTGTGCATTGCGGCTTATCGGAAAGCCACCTATTGTCGTTCCAGTTTCCAGCTTTGTCCCAAAGTCTTAAGTGCTTTGATGTTTCCAGGACAAATGTCAGTGAGGTTGTCCTGTGATCGTCAATGACGCAATAATGGGAATGAAGTTTGACAGTGTCACAATGCATTGTAATCCCCTGAGGAACGCATCCTCATTTTCCCGCAAACAGGGAGATACACAGGCAAATACTACGAGAGTGACAGAGGTCTCGGGACTTTACTGGCTCCATTTGCTCCAGGAACGCTCTCGGCTCCATTCATAATTTCTTCTGACAATAGGCAGCTTTTGGAGAAACACATGCCAGTTCGACAGCAATGAGAGCCATTGTGGTGAGCTGGAATTTAAAATACAATAATCACTGGACTGATTGTGGCTGGATCTGGGTGTATGTACTGTGTCTGACGAGGAACGTGTTTTTATTCGGATTAAATGAAATAAGTCTTCCTTTCCTGTCTGGGATTGCATTCAGGTCTGGGCGATACAACCTCGGACTTCTTCGCAGACACCCCCCCAATAATGCTGACAATACCCCTGGCGACCTGACGTGTACACACTCTCGTTCCTGTTCTTCAGATCATAACCTACTTTTCCAGCAATAGTTCTCTCTCAAATTTCCAAACAGTTCATAGTATCGCCTTGGGTTTCAAATTGAAAACAAAAGCTGTCATAATTTGATATTGTTCAGCAAATGCACTGCAAAAAGATACAAAACAGGCTGATGCGAACAACGGCTCGTTGTGAGGCGCTAGTTCGCAGTCAAGGGGCGGCTTCAATAAAAATAGTCGCTCACCTCGTCTAATTCTACATCCCAGGTAGAAATGACCAGTGGTCTCTCGATCAGTTTGTCCTCGGTCTTGACAAGAAGAGACCATGACTGTTTCATGAGAGTGAATCATGGAATCACGTCGTGACTGTGAATAAAATGATGAAAACTCCCAGCAGAGAAGGAGAGGAAACTGAAGAAGGCACCTAAGGACAAATGTGTTTCCTTTGCCAGTAAAAGGCACTACTTCACGAATTTGAATCCTCGAAGTGAAGTATTGACGGTGATTGTTTTGGCTGCATTTTCACCTTGTTAAATCTGATTCTGTGAATGTCCATTATATTATTCATCGACAAGCTGTCAGCATTGCAAATGTTCTTTGGGCCTGTGGCGTAATGGTCAACGCGTCCAACTTCGGATGAGAAGAGTGCACACCCGGGTCCTTCCTACTTCGAGTACAATTGCTTCTTTTAACGTGGTCCATGGTGACGCTCCTCTGTATGGTGCAGCAAGGATGACTTGTTTCCGCTTCCGAAATTGAAATTTGCAACGTTGACACAGAAAACACATTTTCGAATTCCTGTGATCAAATGGTTAAGGAATTGCACATGATGGCGAGAAAACTCGTTTTTTTGCGTGGCGCCGTGACTAAGCTGGTTAAAGCACCTCCCATCACAGTGGTGCCTTCTGATTGTATTGAAAGCTCATTCTTTCTCACAAGTGTTATGTAGCTGATCGACCAACTAAACGTTCTTTTCGAATTGCAGTCTATTCTGATTTGGCATTCCTGCTTCTTTTTCCTGGTTTATTTCCAGTAGTGTATGTTGTTCTTTCTCACTACAATTTTAACCTGGAAATTCTTCTTGCGGTTCCATAAGCACTTCTGCTTCTCCTCCTCTTATTCCACTTCCTTCATTCCCAGTATGGTGGAAATTAATAGGTGAGGCAGGATACACCGCAGAATTACCGGGGAATGTTGTGGTAATGGCACAGACAAGACGAGCTGATCACCCTCATTCTCTGCTGGTCCCATTCATTCGTTGTTTACCAACACATCGTTGTTCTCCTGTATCTGTCATGTAATAAGTTTAACTTCGAAAGAGTCATAATATTTTGAGTTCGAAATGTCTCCTTGCCTCAGTTTGAAGTGACAAACGGATTATCCGCAGAATGTGAACCTACTTCGACCGAATCCAGCCAGGTGCCAGAAAGCCTCTCAGCAGCTCCACTCCCAAGCTGTCTCTGAATGCCAGCCTTTTAAAAGAGCAGAAATAGGAAATGAGGGATATGGACAGACACGAAACCGACAGAGTTAGAGAATGTGAAAGAGGCTCAGGAGGAGACACAGAGACAAATAGAGAAAAACAGAGACACATATTGAGGTAAACACGGAAAGAAACAATACTCCATTCGACGTGACTGCTAACTGACAGAAAGGAAAAGGAAAATGTCACCATTTAAACGCAGCCTTTCACCAGTTCAGGTAAATGGAAGCAGCATGGCAGCCGATGAAGTCCTTTTAGACTTGTAATTTCGATGGTTTTAAGCTCAAGATAAATTTTGATAAGAATCCTCTTTCGACAGTTAAAACTGATCATTTTCCCAAAAGTATAATGTATAAATATATATCTAACGGTTCTGTCCATCTGAAAAAAAGATATATTTCTCTCCACAGATGTTGCCAGGCGTACCGAATTTCTCTACCAATTCTCGTTTTAAGTTCAGATTTCCAAAGCCTGCATCTTTTTGATTTTTGTTAACCTGAATAACATTTTGCACAAAACCAATCACCTGCCAGGTTCGGAAAAGCGGTCAAAGATACTGGTAGAATGGTACATTTGCATAACATATCATCCATTCCCTGATCGAGAATAGAACGAATGCCGCGGCAGTGATAGCTGCAAATTCTAACTACTAGATTACAAGGGTCGAAGACAGACGCTCTTGTAATTATTGTCAATGAAACAGCTTTTGCCTTTTCATTTCTGATCAGTGTCGCTGCAGATTGGTTTCTGCTGGTCTTCAAGCTTTGCAGAATAGAAAAGCCCATTTGGCCCATGGTGCAGTGCGCTTCAAAGACATTCATCTCTTCTATTCAGAGTTTCCTGCTTTGTTCCATAACCTTACATATTCTGATGATTCCAGTGCAAATGTCAATGAGAGTCTCGCTTTGATGTTAAATGGCACAACAATGGGACTGAATGTGACATTGACTCACTGTGTTGTAATCTCCATGAGGAACCCAACTCGTTTTCTCTCATTGAGGGAGAGACACAGACACATACCCCGAGAGTAGCAGACGTCTCAGGATAAGACCAACTCTTTGTGCTTCACTGGTGCTGTCCGCTCCCACACACAATTTATGTGCCACAAGGCAGCTTTTGGTGAAATGCAAGGCAGATCTCCAGACAATTAGAGACGTTGCTGTGAGCTAGAGTTTAAAGTGGAAGAAAGACGAAAATGTAAATTCGAAAACCCAACCCCTTCCGTCCCTGACAGACAACAGATAACGGGAACGAACTAGCACGCTGCATCCTTGCGATGTTCGATTCAAACCAACAATCCCCTAAATCGACGTCAGACGCGAGACCACTTGATCCCTTGTCCAATCACCTTCAAAAATTCGTGAATGTCTCTTGTATTACTGTAAACCACTCAGTGTTCACACTTTTATTATTGTTCCTCCCCAAATTCATTATCATCCACTTCACTGGATTGAATTCCTTTCAGCACATTTTCTTGCCATTTTTTCCAATCTCCCTGCAGTCTATGGCTTTCTTCCTCATGGTTAACTACATGACTAATTGTTACATGATTTGCAAACTGCTGAATGATGGCCATGACAATTAAGTATAAATCATTGACCCAGATGAGAAAACAATGGAACTCATAGAAGCCATGGTTCATAAGCTTGCAGAGGAGAGCAGAATTGGAGACTGTAAAGAAGGTGATCTGAGATTCCACAAGGATCTTAATCCAACTCGTCTTTGGGCTGAAAAATGTCACATGGAGTTCAATCTGGATAAATGGAAGGTATTGCATTTTGCTACATCAAATAAGAGTAGGGCTTATACAATTAGTGATTGGGCGTTGCATCGTGTTGTGGAACACGGAGGCCAGGAATGCAAGTTCATAATTCTTTTTAATTTGCTTCATATATAGACAGAATGGTCAAAAAATCTCATCTTGCCTTCGTTGTTCAGATCTTTGAGCGTAGGAGTTAGTACGTTATGTTGAAGTTGAATAGGACATTGGGTGAGGCATCTTCTGGAATACTGTGTCCAGTTTTTGTCGCCGGTAATAGCAAGGAAATTATTCAGCTGGAATAGGTTTTAAACAGCGTATGGCTACTGGGGAAGGTTTGTGTTATAACGAAAGGCTGGATAGGCTGAGAATATTTTCACTCGAACACTGGAGTTTGAATGTCGACCTGATAGAAATTTATAAATTGTTGAGAGTCCGGCTAGAGTTAACTGTAACTGTCTTTTCCCAAAGGAGGGACACTTCATGACGAGAGAGCAAATGTTTAAAGTGAAAAGAGGGATTTAAAATAAGACATGAGAGGCTTCTTTTTAACAGAGGATGGTTGATGTGTGCAATTAACTTCCTGAGGTAGTGATGAATGAAAGTACATTTACAATATTTAAATCGATAAATGAATTGGAAAGTTTCAGTGGGATTAACAGAAGCTATTCATTCACGATTAGTCCATTATTTATTGCGCAGAGGGAAGTTCAGAATCAACCACGATATTATTGGATCTGGAGTCACATGCCAGCCAGACCAGATAGGTGTGACAGTTTCCTTTCTTATCAGGCATTAGTGAATCAGATCGACAACAACTGATTCAACATCATCATTAGACTCTAGGTATTTATTGAAATAAAATTCCAGCATCTCCCTTGCCAGGATTTGAACCCGTGTCCACAGAATTTTATCTGGACATTCATATAAACAATGCAGTAATAATATCACAAGGGCATTATTAACCCTCGGCGGTTACAGAAGCCGTCAGATGCGACTCGTTTAGTTTGGCATTATGTTCAGTATGAGCTGGTAGGACTGAAAGGCCTGTTTTAATGCTGTGTGAGTCTATGACTTTGACGCTATGAAACTGGCAGCTGGTTGGGATTAACAGCAGCGTTGACAGTTTAATTGATTTCCTTCTGGGATATGTCATCTTGCTGGTTACTCTGTTTTCATGCTGTGTGAGTCTATAACTTTGACGCTGTGAAACTGGCAGTTGGTTGGGATTAACAGCAGCGTTGACAGTTTAATTGATTTCCTTCTGGGATATGTAATCTTGCTGGTTACTCTGTTTTCATGCTGTGTGAGCCTATAACTTTGACGGTATGAACCTGGCAGCTGGTTTGGATTAACAGCAGGGTTGACAGTTTAATTGATCTCCTTCTGGGATATCTTGCTGGTTACTCTGGAGGTTCTTTTGTTCATTGAGCCCGTCCCACACATAGGATTATTGAATAGTCTGTCCCCAGTTTGACTGAGTAAATGAGTTTCCACTTCAGCAGGTAATTGAATCCCGCAATGCGCTGGTTTCTCTGTGATATTGGTGTTCTTGTATCTACCCAGGATGAACGATTGGTTCAAATCATATCCACGCAGACGTAAGTCCCGTTGTCCATGTTGTGAATGTGTTTTTATTCTTCCAGATATAACCACAGGGTGTGGATGTCGCTGTTCAGGATGGTGTTTGTTGTTCTTCCTGATTCGCTGCTGTCTTCGCTGCACGGAGATATGGATTCGCTCCCAATCTCGTGTGACTGTGTGCAGTTTGCACATTCTTTCTTTGCTTGGTTTCTCCCACAGTCTGAAGGTGTGCAGGTTACTGGGATCAGCCATGGGAAATGAAGGGGAATGGAATACGCATGGAGTGTGGGTCTGATAAGAGGTGCTTCGGAGGGATGGTGTCGACTGGAAGGGCCGAATGGCCTGCTTTCCCACACGGCCGTCATTCTCGCATTAAGGGTCAGCTATGTTGTTCAGGTCCTGGAGTCACAAGTAGGCAGGATTGGGTAAAAATAGTAGCATCCCCTGCAAAAGGGACATGCATGAATGGGATTGCAGAAAATTAAAGTCATGTTCTCTGTTCCTGATGTGAGGCTTCCATTCCAGGTTTTATTCGTCGAACTTTAACATTACAAGTTCTGTGTGTGAGTCCCCAAAGATGACTAGTTGATGATAAAACCACAACACCACCTTCTCCAGGTTGCAGTATTTATTGGGAACGAGAAGCTGATTCTGAGCTGATGCGAGTAAAAGCAGATGCTACTGCCAATTTCAAAAACACTGATCCAAACAGGAAAATGAAATTTCGAACCTTGCCACCCCAAAGTTAAAGTCTCCACACGCTTTAGATGCGCCAATCGGCTGTCTCAGCAACATGTACTGTTTATGGTTATAATATTATAAATGGGGGAAAGTATTCACTTCCGCCCCTCTTTTGACCAGGAGCTGTCCCAAACTCGGAAATGCATGCACCTCTCTCTCGTCATTCCATCCCAATTTCCGGTTGGATCTTCGTTGCTGCTTCACAGTTTCTCTGATTCTGGGTCTGGAACTGGGATTATGTGTGATTGCATGCAACAGTTGGTACTGCCTTGTGTGGGCAAAGTGATAAAGTAGCCGATGTTAAATTATAATGCTATTGAAGCATACGTTTCAGCAATATTCTGCACTCTCCCATGGGTTTGTCGGGATTCATTAATCCCATTCTCCAGTACTCTCATTCATGGAATCTCCACAGTCTCTGGGGACGCTAAAGTTAAATATTCGGTTCATTCTGCGTTCCCACATGCCTGTCGCTAAGTCCTGATATTGTACATTCTTCCTGACATTTCCTCTGCTACCAGACTGGTCTGTGGAAGGCTGTAACCGTTTAGTAGTTCGCATTCTGCGTTGTGATTGCAGCGACCTGGTCCCGAATCCACATCATAGCGGTCAGTTCTCTCAAAGTTTTACTTTTGGTGAAACACGGTAAGAAATTAATCATTTTTACATGATAATATTCTCAGAGGTGATGATCTGTTTTCCATCGAATTTTGTTGTCTGATATTTCTGCGTTTCATGTATCAGGATTTAAACCCAAAAGTTCTCGAAGATATCTCTCCCTCTCACTCTCCCTAACTCTCTTTTCCTTCCCTCGTCCCATTTGACTGATGCATTGCACAATCTAACATACACTTTCACATTGATACCATCCAGTCTGTGCCGTTGCACTCACTGTTGCTGGTTGACCATGCCCCAATCTCTTCATTGGCACCCTCAAACCATTCGATCCGTTTGGATATCGTGGCTGTGAGATCAATTCTCTGTTAGCAGCTTTTACTGACATGGGCCAGAGATTACTGGAGCATGAGGCTCAATAAAAGGTCATAGGGAATAATTGGGGGAAAGAGACTCTATTGGAAAAGATCGGCCATGAGGGCTTTCTGCGATAACCAGGTGGTATTATCGCTGGATTGTTAACACAGCAAAGCCAGGTGATATTCTGGGGAGATCGGTTCGATTCCCACCACACCACGACAATGGTAGAATGTAAATGCAATAAATACCTAGAATTCAGAATATGTTAAATCTGTTGTCTGAAAAACACACCTGTTTCACTGACGCCCTTGAGGGAAGGAAACTGCCGTCCTTATCTGGCCTGGCCTCCACGTGACTCCAGACCGCAAGGCAATAAATGCTGCAAAGCCACCCCCAATACTGTTAGAGAAAGTAAAAAGGTTCATTCGGCTCATGGCTAGAATTGCCTGCAATTCACATGAGTCCAGGGATGTGATCACACATGGGAAAGTTGCAGGAAAGATTCACTCGGATAGTGTCTGGGCTGAAGAGTTTCAGTCATGAAGGTAGACAGGACAGACTGGTGTTGTTTGTCACCGTGCAGAGGAGTTTGTGAGGGGTATGGACATGGTAGACTGAAAGAAGCGTTTCACATCGATGCAAAGATCGATCACAGGGGGCCCGAAATCTAATGAGAAAGACAGAAAGGTTTAAGTAGATGTGTAGAAAAGAGATATAGGCCGGCGGGTGTTCGAATTTGGAACACACTGTCTGTAAGGGTCAGAGTGGCAGCAACCCTTACAATCTGAAGAAATATTCAGATGTGAATATGTTCTGCCAATACCTGTAAGACTATGGGCTAAACGATTCAGGTCGTTCAGCAGTTGTTTTTGACAACTCCTTTGAAACTGTTGTCCTCGGTAGTATAGCGGTTAGTGTCGCCGTATGTTATGCGGGAGATAGGAGCTCAATTCCCCGCTGGGGCCCTGTAAATGTTTTAAAACTGTAGCTCTGTTTCCAAGTGCGGGTTATTAATGCCTGTCCTTCCATTCTCCATGGGACATGTCACAAGGACAGTGCTGTCTGAATTAGTGTGGGGAAGGACTGCAGCTCCCGGCGAGATAGTGTCAGTGAAAGTGCAAACACGTGACTTCCACAAACTGCACCTCGTGTCTGGATTGGAATCTAAACCATTTAATAGAAAGAAGGAAGCTGAAGAAGAAACAGGGTAGACCAATTCAGATGTGAGCGCAGAAACATTTTCCGCAGCATCATGAGGAAAACTGACAAACAGCTCTGCAAAAGAGTTTGTCTTTCAGAACTGTTAGCTCACAGAGATGTTTTTGTTGCATTTCAGGCCTTAGAATATTGAATAACAATTTAGCTGAAGACTTGAAATGTTAGAACACACCAGGCGATGAGTCACGTGCTGGAAAATGTGTATACAAGCCAGATGTTTGATGACTGATACTGATGCAATAGGCTGAAGGGCCATTCGCCATGCTTTTAAAAACTCAATGACTGTCATTTTTCAACTGAACAAAATAGGCAAAAACAAAGTCTCCAAGAAAAGTTCCAAGCATTGCATATGTCTTCCTTGGTGCGCAAGTGCTGGAATTCAGCTCTCTCACTGCTATTTCCCAATGTTGATTTCCAATCAGGGAAAAATATTTGTTGTTCCTTATGAAAATCTTAAATTGAACATGACTCCACACACAACTTCCCACTATTATTCTTGATTGACTCTACTTTAACTCTCGTCATTCTTTTATTCCGGACATACCTATGGAAAACCTTGGGGTTAACACTGATCCTCTCTGCTAACAACTTCTCATGTCTCCTCCTTGCTCTTCTGAGCTCTCTTTTTAGGTCATGCAGGGAAACGATTCTGTCTGCTGCACAACATCATTCTGCTTCGAAATATCAGGCAGTATTTCATATTGATTACTGTAAACGTTACCCTTTAACAAGCCATGACAGTGAAAGCATTGAATGCTCATCATTATACTAACAAGGAAGATTTCTGTTATCACCACCCTGGACACCATGAGATTCATCATTCTATTCTCCCATCCTTCTGTGCATGATCCCCTCGGCCCTATTCCAATCTTGTTGGTTGGTTTACAATACTGAGGCTATCCAATCAACTGTTGCATTTCAGTTTCTAATGTATGAGACCTTCTCTCTGAGCTGGCAATGTGCTTGCTCACTGGTGATAACACTGCCCTAGAAAAGTGCTTGAAATAGGCCATTCCTATTTTTTTATTCCAAGAATTTGAGGAAACCCGTTCGGCAGGACAGGAAATAGCGGGCGTGAGCAATGATCAAGATTGGCAGCAAGAGCGAGGTGAGGCAGTACAGATTGAAGGGGAAACAATGGGCAAGGAACACTGAGACGGGAGGGGCTGAATGCTTCCTTTCTTTGCTGTAACCAGACACTGGTGTTGTAATCTGAAATGGGACAATATCATCCAAGTGGGTGAAATCTTACTTTCTGCTTGTTTTCTCCCAAGGCCTGTGTCACTCTTGGGGAAATGTGTCTGCGTGCTTCAGTGTGTGTGTAAAAATGGGGTTCAGTTCCCCGAATGAGTGTGAACGCATTTTTCCCATCTCAAACTTCACTCCCATTTATTGTGTCTTACGAGATTAAAACTTTCAAGGGAAATTAGCATTAAGATGAACACGTGAAATGTCAGAGCTTACAAGGTTACAGACCAAGTGCTGGGAAAGAGATGATGGGACCCATTTCTATGCTGTAAACATTCGATAATTCAATCATTTTGAGGGGAAACATATCTGTAGTGACACAATTCCAAAAAACTGTGTTATGAAGAAACGGTGCAACTGCTTCTGCTCTCATCCCTGGTGGTCTAGTGGTTAGTATTCAGCGCTTTCACTGAGTGGCCTGGGTTTCATTACCGTTCAGGAAATCAGGACTTCTTGTTCCTGACGCAGAGAGCGCAGCTCTACCAGTAATCCGTTTAATGCCTTAGATTAGACAATACCCCAGATCTTCAAAGAAGGGAAAATTGCCTTCTCTCTCTCTGCATAGTCGGACAGTTAATCCTTCATTCTCCTCTGATTCCACTTCCCAAAGAGTTTCAAAATGTTGTAAAAACTGAGTCTCAGCTATTTTTTTCTATGATTTTCATACACAGGATCTGCAGCCATTGAGTGCGTTGGTTTCTGTAAACGAAACGTACCTATGAACAATGTGTGGGGTTATTCCAGGATTGCCTTCTCTGACAACGTTGGGACATGACTGATGTTGTCTATGACATAGAAGTGGCAGTGTTTGAGTTGAGTAGACAAAGTTAAAAATTACACAATATCAGGGCATAGTCCAGAAGGTTTATTTGGAAGCACTAGCTTTCAGAGAGTCGCTCCTTCCTCTGATTGATGATTTTCTGCAGAAACCTGGTGTGTGTGTCAATATGCGCGATCTTTTGGAAGATCATCTGGACTTTAACAGACCGTTCGTGGTGTCGATGGTACCCATGATTTGGAGGTGTTGGGGTTGGACTGGGGTGGACAAATTTAAAAATGACACAAAGCCATTTTAGTTTCCAACAATTCAAAAAAGCCTGATGAAGAAGCAGTGCATGGAACACTGGTACTTCCAAATACGCCTGTTCGATGCAATCTGGTGCTGTGTGATAGTTCTGGGTAATGTTTAACTGCTCGAAGACAGTGAAAGAATTTTCGTTCGTGGAGATGAAAAATTCAAATATTATCCACCTCAGCATAACAAAAATGATTAGTTTGGATGTGTGATGAATCTCCACAATGCACTTGCGCCATGTAGAAGTCGAACTTACAACCGCCGGATCCGTAGCCAGCAATACGAATGGTTGCACCACTGGCCAGATGCACAGCTGAGATTTTACACGCTACAGAGCTGTCGTGTTAACAAGGACATGAGCAATAACAGTAACTGTCACAAGGTGAACAAAGAACAAAGATAATCACCATCATTGATTCACTTCAAATTGTCCTCAAAAAAGAAACGACCATTCACAATCTGATCAGCCAACCAATGAGGTCACTGCTGATCAAGGAAATTGCAACTTTCTTTGCTGCGTTTTCACCATAATTTGAGGTAAACTCCAGATAAAATCACATATTCCCATTAATTTTCAGTTTTAGATTACGTTAATGACCTGTCCGTATTTGCAGGAAACTGAACAACACGAAATGAGTGAAAACGTCCTTCCGGTGATGTAGTCCAGTGCAGAGTCAGCCAGAAAAGAAAAGACAAAGACATGAAAATCACTCCCATTTCTCACTGTACCAATGCGTTTTCCAGAGTTGAATATTTGCAGGACTTGTCTTTAATATCTAAAGAATTAATTATTTTCCCGGGAAAGATTCTTCATGAATCAATTGACATCCGAGTCGTTGAAACATATTTTACTTCAAATTAAAATGGTTGAATATCCTTTCCCCCAGCCTAATGTCCCAATCCTCCCTCCTCTTCCAGGTAAATACAAGCTGCTCCAGGTGAGGTTGGAGCTCCCAACCTGACGTTCCAATGCTCCTTGCTGCTCCATATCAACACAAGCTGTTCTACTTGAAGTTGGAGCTCCCAGTCTGATGTCCCAATTCTCCCTGCTCCATGTTAATAGAAGAGGTCCAGTTGGAGTTGGATCTATCACTCTGATGTCCCAATGCTCCCTGCTGCTACATGTCATTAAAAGCTGTTCCAGGTGAGAGTGGAGTTCCCAGACGGATCTCGCAAAGCCCCCTGCTCCATGTCAACTGAAGAAACTCCAAATGAGGTTAGATCTCGCCGTCTGATGTCCCAATGCTCCCTGCTGCTCCATGTCAATAGAAGCTGCTCCAGTTGTGGTTGGAACTCCCAGCCTGATGTCCCAATTCTCCCTGCTTCTCCATGTCAATAAAAGCTGGTCCAGGTGTGTTTGGAACTCCCAGATGGATTTCACAATGCTCCCTGGTCCATGTCAACAGACTCTGCTCCAGATGAAGTGGGAGCTGCCATCCCTGGCAGATCCCATACCTCTATACCATCATAGAAATACTGCAAACTGAACATTTCCACCACTGGAGCCATGGTGGAATATCCGCATCATGAGAACCTAATATTAATTTTAGTCACCACCGAATCATTATTTCCAAAAGACATTCTTTCTAAAACCTTATTTAGCATGTGCATATTGCAGTCAATCCGAAGTTATATAATGGTGCTAATTGATGTATTCTCAATAAAAATTACATCCTATTTTTCATGTTGAGTAACTGCAACATAGCAAGGACAATGTTTGTAATGAAATCACTCTTTTATTCCAGGTGAGGGAATGTGGTTTGCATTATTTAAGATAAACTTGTTCACTGTGTAAAATGATCAAATAGATCCTAATTTCAAAACAAATTTGGTTACGTTGTCATCCATCTTGAAATGTGGTGTCTCATTTTTTCTACCACACGAGTATTAGAACGAAACGTCTGGTAATGACATAAGTATAAAGACACTTTAAACCATTTTTCATGTTTATGCTGCATGAATCTGCAGTTATTGATCCACAGTTTAGGTTCAGTCCCTACAGTTAACATGCTGACTTCTCCAGATGTTCATATTTCAATGAGACGCACCCAGTGTGTGCATAACGAGAGGGAGCTCGCTTCCAACATCTTGTGTTTGTGCCTTATGTCCAGCATTTATTAAAGGCGAGAACAAGTGGCGAGGGCGAGACCAATGTGTAAGTCTCTCCGTACCCATGCACGGCACCCACATTGGCAATTCTCTACTGTGAATTTACAGACAGTTCTCGGTGTCCCTACACCCATGTCCTGCTCCTTTTGAAATATCTCCCTTATTTTGTGCTGTCTCTCTGTGCTCTTCTCACCAAGATGAATCACTTCTACTCAACATGCTCCAGATTTCAACCTGCTCTGACAAAACACTCATTAAGAATCCCACTGCATAAACATACCCTTCGCATCTCTTGTTATTTGGTTTTCCAGGATCTCTTTCATACGATAAAAGGTCATACGATAAAAGGAAAAAGAAAATCGCGTTCCTTTTCAATATCCCAATGAAATCTACATTTCAATGCAGTTTAGGCAACAGGACCAAATTATTCTTTGAGATTTTATGATAGCGTTGATGCATACAAACTGACATTGGAGTTACAATTTCAATAAGACAGCTGTGATCACCCAACAGTAGCACGTTTGAAGACCGCTGATAACACAACGCGAGTGGGACTCGAAGCCACGAGTGCAGAGCACAATAGATAAACAATCCATCGCCTTAACCTCTCAGCCACCTCTTTACAGAGGCCTATAACCTTATGAATAAGCGAGTTGCATAAATTATGCAGAGAAGTGGATTTCTCGCTTGTATTGGTGAAATGATAAATAGCACAGTACGGTTCCAAGACTATGGTCTGATCTCTGGGTTGTGGGGCAAGCGCATTCCCACTGTGACACTCTGCTCACAGTGATCTGAACAAAAATGAGGAAACGACTATGTAACAAGGTCTGTTGAATTCTCTGAAGATTTGAAGTCAATGGAATGAAGAACCCGAGACAGCAGGA
>NW_025211644.1:0-3163 GCF_004010195.1 Chiloscyllium plagiosum
GTGTTTGGGTTAGGGTTATGGTTATGGCTAGGGTTAGAGTTAGGAGTTGGGTTAGAGTTATGGTTTGTGCTGGGGCTAAGGTTAGGTTTAGGGACAGGGTTAGGGTTAGAAATTCGGCTAGGATTAGGGATAGGATTGGAGTTAGGGCTAGGGTGAGGGAGAGGCATGGGTTTTGGGTTAGCACTAGGGTTAGGTTTAGGGTTAGGTTTAGAGCTAGGGTGCTAATTCAGGCTAGTGTTAGACCTAGGGATAAGGTTGGGGTAGGTTTAGGGTTAGTGCTCGGGATTTGTTATCGGGTTAGGGTTGGGTTCTGGGTTAGGGGTAGGGTTAGAGTTAATGGTATGGTTATCTTTCATGTTCCTTATTATCTTCACAACAAATCACATGTTGCCAGTTATTTCCAGCTGCTGGATGGGGAGCAGGTATCTGGCACTCAGTGGCGTGCGTCAGACAGCCTCAATGCTGGGCCCCAGGCTTCTAATACGAACCCTAACCAAAACCCTAACCTTAACCCTAACCCTTCTTACCCTAACCGTAACCCTAACCCTAACCCAGGCTTCTAACACTAACCCGAAGCCTAACCTTAACCCAAAAACTGACCCTAACCCAAAAACGGACCATAACACAAACCCTAACCCTAACACTAACATTAACACTAACCCTAAACCTAATCTACCCCAACTCTGAGTCTAACCCTTACACTAACCCTAATGCTAGCACTCACCCCAACCCTAACCCTCTCCCTAACTTTATCACACACCATGCCCATTGACTGTGAGCTGGCAGATGTGATACACACAGTATGAAGTACACGGGGATGTGCCAGAGATTTAAGGGGCATTGGAGGAGTCCATCTGGGCACTAACTGTAAGGCAGGGATTTCAGTTTGATATGGGCGGAGGAACAGCTGCTCCTCTTAGTTGAGGGGACATGGGTTCAAGGGGAGGGGCAGGAGGGATGTGAGGGAAAGCCTTATTACCCAGAGGTGGGGGAGGTGACAGACTGGAATGTGCTGCCTGGGAGAGTGGGTCAAGGCACATTGCCTGCCATCCTTTCAGCAGGACCAGAATGGACACTTGGCACATCATAGCATTCAGGGCCATGGGCCAAGTGTTGGTAAATGGGATTAGATTGAAGAATCATAGAATCCCTACAGTGTGGAAGCAGGCCATTTGGCCCATCACTCCCGCACTGACCCTCCGAAGGGCATCCTACCCAAACTCACCCCTACCCTGTAATCCTGCATTTCCCATGGCTACACCACCGAACCTGTACACCACTGGATATTATGGGCAAGTTAGTGCAGCCAATTCACCCTGACCTGCACACCTTTGGACTGTGGGAGGAAACAGCAGAACCTGGAGGAAACCCACGCAGACATGGGGAGAATGTGCAAACTCCACACAGACAGTCGCCCGAGGGTGGAATCGAACCCGGGTCCCTGACACTGTGAGGCAGCAGTGCTAACCACTGAGCCACCGTACCCCTGTGAAGGTCAGGTGTTTCTCACATGTTGGTGTAGACTTGATGGGCTGAAGGGCCTCTTCGACACTATGGCTCTCTCAGAATTCAGTACATCCTGCTGAAAGGTTTAGCATCTCACTTCCCACAGTGCAACACTCCCTTGGCCCTGCACGCGAGTGTTCGACTGGACATTATGTTGGGATCTGGGCTGAAACTCTGAACCTTTTCACTTAGCGGTGAGAGTCTGTCCTCACAATCAAGGCTGACACAAAGGTTCGATCTGAAACAATTTGAGGGTAAGTTCAAACTTTCGGATATAAGCAACAACTGCCTGAACGACAGTGGCACAAGTTTCAATTTCTTCAGTTCTCTATAGAAAAAACTAAAGGAATCATTCTCCAGGACATTCACAGGCATAATGTCTAAATGCATTGGAAACTGCATAAGGAAAAACTTTAACAGGTGATCCACAAACTTACTGCAGACCACCATCAAATGTAGAACTGAAATGTTAATACAGACAAGATATAAAATGAAGATTAACATAAAGGTATAAGTGAGCAGGGAATAGATTATTTTTGTTGCATTGACTTCACTTGTTTGTTCATTGAAGTGCAATTAATATCAATCATGATGGCAGCAGTGCTAACCACTTAGCCACCATACCCCTGTGAAGGTCAGGTGTTTCTCACATGTTGGTTGGTGTAGACTTGATGGGCTGAAGGGCCTCTTTGGCACTATGGTTCTCTCAGAATTCAGTACATCCGGCTGAAAAGTTTAGCGTCTCAGTTCCCACAGTGCAACACTCCCTTGGCCCTGCACTCGAGTGTTCGACTGGACGTTGTGTTGGGTTCTGGGCTGAAACTCTGAACCTTTTCACTTAGCGGTGAGAGTCTGTCCTCACAACCAAGGCTGACACAAAGGTTCGATCTGAAACAATTTGAGGGAAGGTTCAAACTTTCGGATATAAGCAACAACTGCCTGAAAGACAGCGGCACAAGTTTCAATTTCTTCAGTTCTCTATAGAAACGACTAAAGGAATCATTCTCCAGGATATTCACGGGCATAATGTCTAAATGCATTGGAAACTGTAGAAGGAAAATCTTTAACAGGTGATCCACAAACTTCCTGCAGACCACCATCAAATGTAGAACTGAAATGTTAATACAGACAAGATATAAAATGAAGATTAACATGTCGGTATAATTGGGCATGGAACAGATGATTTTTGTTGCATTGACTTCACTTGTTTGTTAATTGAAGTGCAATTAATGTCAATCATGATGTAACTGAATTATCTGAATGGAAATGTCCCTCAAATACGAGGCTCCCTTGTGTTAAATGTGGTACAATGCCTCCCTCTGCTGGTCTCCCTACAGCATTGCACAGGGTTCAGTTCAGGTTCAACTTGCGAGTCGGGATTCAATGGGGGGAGAGAGGAAGGGAGCAGCTCACAACACACACAGACTGGAGGAACACCACCTCATCTTCCGCCTGGGCAGCCTCCAGCCTGGAGGACTCAACATTGAGTTCTCCAATTTCAAATAACATCCCTTCCCATCCCTCAGCTCCCTTTCCAGCCTATCCTCTCCTCTTCCATTCCTCTGACCAACCCTTCCTTCCAACTACCAACGGGGTTCATTCATCCCATTGACCAACCAAGCTGTACCCTCTACTTGTGTTCACCCATCAATACCTC
>NW_025211644.1:3898-24103 GCF_004010195.1 Chiloscyllium plagiosum
CATCACCTCTGTCTAAAAGGGTGACCTTTACAGGGACAGCAGGTGATAAATGGTCAGTTGTACATCAGATCAATGTCATCACTTGATGTCCATCTGTAAAATGGATTGATGTTCATTTTGGGAGGGATTGGAAGAGAGAGGCATCATTTTATTGAAATGAAGAGAGTTTGAGGAACTGAGCTACAGAAGGATTCAGGTGCCCTGGGACATGAATCACAGGTCCTGACATACAGACACAGAGAGAGAAACACTCAGAGACACAGTCATACACATGCACAGACATTTCCAGACAGACACATACACAGATACACACGTGTATAGTCGCACATATCCACATATGTATACAGGCACACAGACACACACACATGCAAAAACACAGACATGTGCCAAAACAAACATACAGGCACATACAGAGTCTGTGTGCAGGAACTGATCCTGCCCTAAGGTTAACCATCTTTAACACAATTTTTATCAATTTTCTACTTCCCAGCTTTTACCACTGAAAGGTTGATGAAAAAGTGGAACAATCACATGATGTGCATCAGCCTATAGTCAGGGAAAAGGTGAATCTCTTTGATAAACTCATAATCATTTCCACAATAAACAAATGATCATTTGTACATCAGATCGATGTAATCACTTGATGTCTATCTGTAAAATGGATTGATGTTCATTTTCAAACTCATTAAGAGTAAACTTTCTGACCTGAGACCTGTGAGAAACTGACCTCATGAGGACCTGTACAGGTCACCCTTTTTGATAGAGGTGATGAGAATTATTTTCTCACTGCGTGCTGTAAGTCTCCAGAAAGTGGTGCAGGCAACACCATCACATTGATTCCAGGCAGAGTTAGATGGAATTATGATGGACAGGAGAGTGAAGTGTTACAGGGACAGATGGGACAGTGAGGATGAGATTCCAATCTGGTGTGTGATACAGGAGCCTCTCAGTGTAGGGGAGAGGTGAATCTTGAGTCTGACCCAAATGTGTGAAGGTTCTGTGTTAATCTGACATCAAGAGATTGTTTAATGGAGCTTTAATGTTGGAAAATCCCAAAATTACTTTGTCATGCTTTATCCCTTAGTAACTCTGTGTGTGTCTGTGTGTGTGTCTAGGGCCTTGTATCATTGGGACAAGTCCACCTTTATTCTTGTATTTATTGAGTTATGAAACATTATTGTCCAATTCCTTGTACAAAAATAGCTGAAAGCTAATGTGATGCTGTCACTAAATATTGGGAGGGAAACTGATGAGTCCCCATGATTCCCCTGGGATGGGAATAGGGAAGTGCCGGAGCCTTGTTGTTCTTCTCCAGGAGACATGGGCACCATGAACCAACTCAAAAAGGTGAGTGAGTGAATGTAGCAATTCTGGGAAAATATCCTGGGAAAAGAGAGAGAAACAGGCAGGCACACGCTGACCAAGGGACAGAGAGCGACAGAATGATATTTGGAATTCCAACAGGCATCAGATCAGATCAGTCTTAGATTTAACAATTCAACATTGTATTTTGCGAAGCTAGATTAGAAATTAAGTTATGATGAGCATGTAAGGGGTCTGCAAATTAGGGGATATAGAGTTGGGAGGTGAATGGGTAAAATGTTGGCAGATGGAGTGCAATGTGGAAACTTTTGTCGGTAAGATGGAAAAGCAGCATTTTATTGAAATGGAGAGATTGTGAGGAACTGAGCTACAGAGGGATTTGGGCTCCCTGGGACATGAATCACATAAAGTTAGTCACCTCAGGGACAGCAGGTGATGTGGATCACCAGGGGAGTGGTGCTGTCTTTTCCAAGGGGAATGGAATTTCAAAGACGGGATGATTTACTGCAGCTTTTCAGATCGTCGGTGGGAGCAATTGTAGAGTCCTCTGAACATTTTCGGTTCTCCTTATTGAAGGGAGGACAGAAATATGTTCTGTGCAGTTCAGAGGAGGTTCACTGGGCTGGTTTCTGGGATGTGACGGAGGGGCTATTTAATGAGGAATGTTGGGATAGTCAGGGCCGGTATCCATTGGAGCTTTGAAGAATGAGAGGTGATCTGATTGGTTCACATCAAATTCTGAGTTGATCCTGAAAGGATGTTTCCTCTTCTGGGAGAGACTAGAACGAGTGGGTGTGGTTTAAAAACACTGCTTTTTCCAGTGATGGAGATGTGATGAATATTTTTCTGACAGAGGGTCTCGCACATTTGTAAATCTGTTGCCCAGAGAGCAGGAGAGGCAGAGACATTGAACATTTTTCAGATGAAGGTCGATAGATTCTTGCTGAAAGAGTCCGATGTCACCAAATGTATCCAGTCTGTGTGGCCCTGTTAGAATTGGATACGTTTCAATCAGATCCTCCCCTCTCATTCTTTTGAATACAGGCCCAGGTGAACCAACCTCTCTTCGTGGGACAGTCCTGTCATCCCTGGGATCAGCTGAGGGAACCCACGCTGCACTCCCTCTATGGCAAGGATATCCTCTCTGAGCTAGGGGGACCCAAATCCTTCATGTCTGGTCTCACCAAGGTCCCTGCATCACTGCAGTGAGACATCCCTACTTCTGAACTCCAATCCTCTCACAGTGCAGACCAATGGAGCAATTACCTTGTGAATTGCTTGCTGCAGCTGCCCTGTTTCCCTGGGCTGGTTTCCCCAGACAGCCAGACTGACGGGGGGGGGATCTCAGCAGGCTGGTGAAATGGACAGGTACATGGCAGCTCACAGAAACGCTGAGCAAGGAGCAAGTGATATATTCCAGATGGAAGTCTGAGGAGGGGCCATATAAACTGAACGGTACCGATGTTAAAACAGGCCCATTGCCAGGGAGACCTGGGCTTTTATCTTGTTGTTGAATGTTTAAAAGCCAGTGTGTGTATGAGAATTTATCAGTAATACGTACGTTTAACAACCTGAACAATTGTGGACAGTTGCATTGTATTTTAATCTGAATATTGTGTCATCATTCAGGGAGCTATTCAGCTCCATGAGCCCTCACAGTTCTCCCTCTCAGTCCCTGTCTGTTATTTCCTGTCTCCCTCTGTCGCTGTCTGTCTCTCTCTGTCTCTGCTTGCCTCTGTGCTCCTCTCTGTGCCTCTCACCATTCCCATCTCTGACGGCTCTCTGACTGTTCAGTCAGACTACACACTGAGTGTAACAGTGTTTACTGTGCCCTGCAGCGTTCAGAATTGTCTGGTGGATGGGAAACAGGGTCATTTCCAGCTTGGTGAGATGGGACTAGTAGGGGGTGTGAGAAGGGTCACTGCTAAAGCCACAGCCATTTCCAATCGATGTCAATGATTTAAACAAAGGGAACAAGTGTGATGTCTCTAGGTTCACTGAGAAGACCATGTTCGGTTGGAGAGAAAGTGGTGGGAACGACCAAAGAGGCTCCAAACAGATATAAAGGCAGCTTCACTGAGTGGACAAGTAATCAGCCGATGGAATATAAGACCATAAGACATAGGAGTGGAAGTAAGGCCATTCGGCCCATCGAGTCCACTTCGCCATTCAATCATGGCTGATGGGCATTTCAACTCCACTTACCCGCATTCTCCGTGTAGCCCTTAATTCCTTGTGACATCAAGAATTTATCAATCTCTGCCTTGAAGACATTTAGCGTCCCAGCCTCCACTGCACTCTGTGGCAATGAATTCCACAGGCCCCCACGCTCTGGCTGAAGAAATGTCTCCGCATTTCTGTTCTGAATTTACCCCCTCTAATTTTAAGGCTGTGTCCACGGGTCCTAGTCTCCTCGCCTAACGGAAACAATTTCCTAGTGTCCACCCTTTCCAAGCTATGTATTATCTTGTAAGTTTCTATTAAATCTCCCCTTAATCTTCTAAACTCCAGTGAATACAATCCCAGGATCCTCAGCCGTTCGTATGTTAGACCTACCATTCCAGGGATCATCCGTGTGAATCTCTGCTGTACACGCTCCAGTGCCAATATGTCCTTCCTGAGGTGTGGGGACCAAAACTGGACACAGTACTCCAAATGGGGCCTAACCAGAGCTTTATAAAGTCTCAGTGGCACAACGGTGCTTTTATATTCCAACCCTCTTGAGATAAATGACAACATTGCATTCGCTTTCTTAATCACGGACTCAACCTGCATGTTTACCTTTAGAGAATCCTTGACTAGCACTCCCAGATCCCTTGTACTTTGGCTTTATGAATTTTCTCACCGTTTAGAAAGTTGTCCATGCTTGTATTCTTTTTTCCAAAGTGCAAGACCTCGCATTTGCTCACATTGAATTCTATCAGCCATTTCCTGGACCATTCTCCCAAACTGTCTAGATCCTTCTGTCGCCTCACCACTTCCTCAGTACTACCTGCCTGTCCACCTAACTTTGTATCATCGGCAAACTTCGCTAGAATGTCCCCAGTCCCTTCATCCAGATCATTAATATATAACATGAACAGTTGCGGCCCCGACACTGAACCCTGCGGGACACCGCTTGTCACCGGTTGCCATTCCGAAAAAGAATCTTTTATCCCAACTCTCTGCTTTCTGTCAGACAGCCAATCCTCAATCCATAGCAGTAGCTCACCTCGAACACCATGGGCCCTCACCTTGCTCAGCAGCCTCCCGTGTGGCACCTTATCAAAGGCCTTTTGGAAGTCTAGATAGACCACATTCACTGGGTTTCCCTGGTCTAACCTACTTGTCACCTCTTCAAAGAATTCTAACAGGTTTGTCAGGCTTGATCTCCCCTTACTAAATCCATGTTGACTTGTTCTAATGTGTAGAAATATCTGTTTGTGGCAGAGATTTCCAAATGAACTCAGTGACATGTTAGACTCCCCGTTCCCAGGCCAGTCCACACTTCCAGACCCAGTGACATTGTTCCCCTGTGTGAGGGCAGGGTTCTGACTGGATATAATAACATTGCAACATGAAGACACTGAGTGTGATAGAATGTGCTTCATATCACCATGTCATTTATTTGATTGTCTATATCATGTGAAATATTCGCAGAGGAAATATAACAAAAAAATGTGGTAACACGTGATTCATGTTTGTGGGGAAATAAAAGGAAAGACAGAATGTTTCCATTTAAAATGGTGGGAAATTATTGTCCAAGAAGTGTTGCTGATGTCAGTACGTTAACATGTTTGTAGAGCCAACAGTTTGAGGATAAAAGCTACATTGCCAGTTAGTGCTGGGCGATTGTATTGGGAACGTGAGGAAATGTTGCTGTAATTCGTTCTCAATCAGATATTCCATTTCCTGAAGATATTAATATCCCTTTGGTGTTCTTCCTTCACACACACATACACAGACAGACAAACACTCAGGCTCAGTCTCTCACACACATGCACACACTCACTCTCTCAGAGGCACACTCACTCCCTCACAAATATATACAAATAATGCACATGATTCTATGAGTCCAGGAGATATCTTTAATTGCAAAATGTTCAGCAATATTTTTCGACAGCACAAAATTTGAAGTCACTATGGTTCCATGTGACATCCGATAAATTCCTACTTTCAGGATAAAATCACCCTGACTCCAGGTTAAAACTCTGATAGATTCTGAATAAGGCCTCACACCCACAATTCAGTGGGTGATCTGACCTTTCACCTTTTGAATGTGCCCATTGCTGCACCTGTTTGAAGTTTGAGAAGTTAGACAGACAGTGCAGAAAGCTTTACTATCTCAGGGCAGTTCCTTCAAACAGATTCTGGAATTTGCATCTTAATCAATTGGAACTTGCATCTCCCCGTTAACAGAGTTCCACATATCCTGTTTCTGACAGCAAACTAACATTTCGACAATGCAGGAATATCTGATTGGAAACAGCTTTTGACACATTTGCCCCTGTCCTATGCTGACAGAATTCCAGATCCAACCTGAAGCCTTTTCTGTTCCTGCACTCAGTTTAACTTTATACCATTTCGTTTATATTGTCCCTCCTCAGTCTCACATTTAAAAAGCATCAGCTTCCATAATGCTGTGTTTTAGCTGCAGGAGGCTGAGAAATGATAATGTTCAAAGTGTGAGGTATGTTTTAATCTGCAAAACCAGGACAAATGATTCTGAATGTGTCACTCAGGCAGCAGCCATTTTAGGTTTGTTGAAGGCAGCCATTTCATGTTACCATGGCAATGACGTTGAGTTTCCAAATAGGGAAAGGTAAGGGAGAGTGGAGAGGTGGGAGTGCATGTCCATTTGAGTGCAGTGTGGATTCCCCAGAATGCTAGCTGGACAGCAAGGGTTTAGTGGTGAGGGAGTGAAATGGCACAAACTCAGGGTTGTCCCTGGAATTTAGATGGATCTGAGATGATTGAAATTCTCAAGAGAATAATGGAAAGTGCTGTGTTAGATGAAGAGATAGATTTCTTGCTGCTTCTGGAGTCTAGAACTGGGCTCATCATCTAACAATCTAACAATACTCTGAAAGCCTTTTGGAACTCTCAGGCCATGTTCATCATGGAGTCAGATATTGAATAAATCCAACTCTAACTCTGTCCCCATCAAACACTCCCAGGACATGGACAGCATGGTGTTAGATACAGAGAAAAGTCCTTGAGAAGGTGGTCGTGAGCTGCCTCATTGAACTGTTACACTCCATAAAACTGACAGAATTTCAGAGTCTGATTTTTATTTTGGAGAAACAGAATGGAGCAGAAATTAAACAGCAGCTTCCCTTTGTTACAGCTCCTGGGTTAACATTTAACCATTTAGTAACTACTGAGTTTGACACTAGGACCTCATTGATGGTCTCAGTCGGTTTATATACAGCATAGTACATCGCAGGGAGTGAGTTACAGACTGTAATCGAATCAAAGTGATCGAAGGGGTTATGTACAAAATAACACATATTGTGGATCGGGTTACAAATTGGAATTTAATCAAGGTGTTCGGGGTGATTTAGACACAGACTAATGGATACCCAGGAGTGAGTTACAGATCGGAATCTAATTGCAGAACCCGATGTAGTTTATATCCAGAATAATACCTCGGGGCATTCTGATATTATTTATATTTCAAGTAACTGATGTCTGAGAGCGACTTACAGGCTGCAATGTGATCTAGAAGTTTTGTTGGATTTGAGAGAGAGGGAGAGAGAGGGAGAGAGGAAGTGTGTGCGTGCGTGTGTGTGTGTCTGTGTGTGTGCACGGGCGTGCGTGTGTGCATCTGTGTGTGTGTTTTTGTGTTGTGTTTTCGTGTCTGTGTGTGTAAGTGTGTGTGGGTGTCTGTGTGTGCCTGTGTCTGTGTGTGCCTGTGTCTGTGTGTGCCTGTGTCTGTGTGTGCCTGTGTCTGTGTGTGCCTGTGTCTGTGTGTGCCTGTGTCTGTGTGTGCCTGTGTCTGTGTGTGCCTGTGTCTGTGTGTGCCTGTGTCTGTGTGTGCCTGTGTCTGTGTGTGCCTGTGTCTGTGTGTGCCTGTGTCTGTGTGTGCCTGTGTCTGTGTGTGCCTGTGTCTGTGTGTGCCTGTGTCTGTGTGTGCCTGTGTCTGTGTGTGCCTGTGTCTGTGTGTGCCTGTGTCTGTGTGTGCCTGTGTCTGTGTGTGCCTGTGTCTGTGTGTGCCTGTGTCTGTGTGTGCCTGTGTCTGTGTGTGCCTGTGTCTGTGTGTGCCTGTGTCTGTGTGTGCCTGTGTCTGTGTGTGCCTGTGTCTGTGTGTGCCTGTGTCTGTGTGTGCCTGTGTCTGTGTGTGCCTGTGTGTCTGTGTGTTTGTGTGTGTGTGTGTGTGTGCCTGTGTCTGTGTCAGTGTAAATCCCTCAGACACGGAATTCCCTCCTCTCCCAGGAGCAACTATGGTCGCTGGCTGTTCCCCCAGCCCTTCCCCCGGGTCAGTCCAATCACAGCCATCTGTTGGATGAAAGGAAGGTCCCTTCTCCACTCCGCTAGTGGAGGTGTCACTATTGTCTCTCCGACCCCTCCTCCTCACCTCCCACTCTATCTCTGTTCCTGAACCCACCTCCCTCCCAGGCTCACGTTCTACCAGGGCCTCACTGTTGCCTGTGACATCATCTCCACTCCCCCTCACCCACCCCAACCTCCCCGACACCATGAAGCCTGTCTGCCCTCTGTGATGCCCACTCAGTCGCTCGGGAAACATCCCCCCTTACACCGACAGTGACAGCGGTGCCACACACTGTCACCCACCGCGTTACCCTCTGCTCTATCATCCCAGGGAGGAAAACAGGACAGAAAGAGTCAAGATGGGCGGAGGGCTGCTGGCCATTCAGCAACTCCCCCTTTCTGTACCTCAGACTGACCCGAACAGGACCAGGACAGGTATCGGAGAGTACCCTACATTGATGGAGCCAGGACGCCCTGAACAAAGGCTGCCCCCCTCCCCCCCCTCCATTGATGAGACTGAGACCCTGCTGTCAGCAATGATATGGCTCTCAGCCCCCAGTGACACGGGGAAGCGAGGCAGTGACAATGTGCACCGAGAAACGAGAAAGTGTAAATGGGGCAGGAAGCAGGCAAGAGCTGTCGACGAAGGTGGGAAAATATTGGGCAACTAGGATTGAAATAAAATAAAATAAGACCTGTTGAGTTAAAATGGGGGCGAAACATCTGAAAAGGAGAAACTGCAAGTGTTAGACAAGTCGGGGAAAAGTTTAGGTTACCGGTCGACATAAATCACAGCAGCACTGTGTGACGATTCGATGGCTCCAAGCAGAGTATTTTGTCCTTTTTTTTATTGAAGAGAGTTTCAAAGACAATGATGTGAGCAGTCTATTGAATTCAATAAAGTAAACAGCTTGTGTAGGCTTGGATTTCTTTTAAAAAGTTGGAAAAGAAGAAGTAACCTGAATGTGTGAGGTCAAGCTCTCCCAGAGGCAGGAGGAGTTTCAGTTTTTACTCGCAGTCGCTGGGGTCTTGAACCTTTAGCACTTCTCTCCCTGTGACTCTTTCTCTCTCGATCTCTCTCAGAGTTTTCTCTTGAGGTTTTTCCACCTGGGCTGCAGGAATTGCATGTGAGGCAATTGATTTTATTGAATTTGTCTTTGCCAAGGGCGTGTTTTTGAGATGTTACTATATTGGAACAGTTAATTAGTAGTTAATACATCAATTACTTTATTAACCATTCTGACAAATTTATTGTTAAGCGAATTGTTTCTTTTCTTTTTATTTTGTCTGTGTTTTTATTGTAGTATAAAAATAATTAGAATAATAGTTAGAATTTAAATCCCATCTCCAGGACTCGCGTGGAGTCTCTGCTCCTGTGGACCAATCAACAACTTCAGTTTTTGTTTCTGATTTACAGCATCGGCTTCTTTTTCTTGGTTTTTAAATCAAGACGATGTTCCTTGTGGTAAGTGGAAGACAGTTCCATTTGTAGAACTTGGGAAGATACAGATCCAGGGAGCTGGAGTAAAATTCTTTCTGAATAGATCGATTGATTAAGAATTGTGAGAACTGAATCGAAAAGAACTGCTCTGCTTTGAAGTGTTTCCAACGTTTCAGTAATTTCCCAATTACAGTGACTGTGTATTGGACTGCATTCTTCAGCTGCTCTCTGAATTTAGTCTGGGTCACTGCATAAATACAGGTGTTGGTGCAGGTACTAAAAAGCTGCAGCATGTAGCCTGATTGTTCAGTGATATACGCAGGATCATGGGGACCTGTGTAGTAATAAGTGTTGCTAATTCGCCAATAAAGGAAATACACAACATTTGTCATCCATAACAGTATAAAACTGCCTGAGATGGTGAAGAGTAAAATGATGGATTTCCTGCAGCTCTCCATCTCTGGGTCAGTGTGATTCTCACTTTTGCTGTGATCCAGTAGCTTCCTGCGGATCCTGCTGGTCACTAAAATGTGTCTGACAGTCAGAGCATTGAGCAGTAAAATCAGAATGAATGGGAGGAAAGGAGTTACAATAATGCTGAGGGTATCAAAGGCTATCCATGCAGTTTCTGTGCAAAAACTCTCTGACTCAATACCCCCCCAGGGCACATCATCAATGACATATTCAGGTTCATATATAAAGTACCAAGGAATATTTTTCGAGCAGAATCCTACACTCACTGTTGTAATAACCACAGTTGCAATTCTCTCTGTGCAATATTTTGTTTTCAGTTTCTGACAAGAAATTGCAACAAATCGATCAAGGGTGAAACTGACGGTGATCCAGACGGAGATGTCCGTGGCTGCAGAAAGCAGGACATGTGAAAGGGAAGCTGCAGGAGTGGTGTCCAGGTAAGTCCCTGGGAAATTAAAAGGGATCATTGTGAACAGTATCACATCAGTGACAACGACCAGTAGATCTGCAACTGCCATGGCCACCAGGTAGTGGGTGATACATTTGGAGAGTCCACACCTGTCACGTGTCAGGATGGAATGGCCACTAAGTTAACTGTAACAAATGCAATTACACCAATAGGATTATGCATCAGCATTTATAGACAGACATCCCTGAAAACAATACAAGAATGCTGAAGTCATAAATAATTCAGCCTCTTGAGCTGTCCCCATATTCCTTCACCTGAGAGATAATCTACATTGTCAGGCATTTCCCTGTATTCACTCTCTAAGACAGAATATCCTTGCTGTTCATAAAGAGCCCTTCAAGGTCAGTTTTTATAGCTGTGGACGGTCACACAGATGAAAATAGATTCACTTTTTCTACCTTTTAACTGTTATTCATATCAAGTCAATCACTCCTTAGTCCTACATATCCACAGGAATATATTTCCTCTCATGTGTCCTATCAGCCTGGCTACCTTTCTGCTGTATACATTACAAGGCTGGTTTGGGTCATTGGGGAGTGGGGGATGGTGGGGGGTTAGGTCATGGTGGGAACCATTTCTGTGAGTACTGTAGGGGGGGAATATTGGGTCAGGGTTTGTGGAGGTATGTTAGGTCCTACAGTGAAAGTGTGGTCAGTTCTGGTGGTGGACAGAGGGGTGTGAGGCCTGGTGGTGGACACATTACAATGTTCTTTTAGTTCATCAGGGAGTGTGTGTGTGTGTGTGTGTGTGTGGTGGGGAGGGGAGGGGAGTCGGTCGGGGGGAGTTGTTATGTCATGGTGTGAACCACTTCTGCCAGTGGCAGGGGGAGGTGAGGACTAGATTTTGGGATTTGGGTTTGGTGGGGTGATAGGCCCTGTCCCCTACAGTTAAAGTGTTTTCAGTTCCAGTGACGGGGAGAGAGATGTCAGGTTTAGTGATGGGATGTGGTGGGATCTGAGGACAGACTGAGATGCCGAGTGTGGTGTCTGGAGGGAAATAGTTAATGATGTGTGAAGTGAGTGTGGGCTGAGTTGAATAGCTATTCAGGGTGCTTGCTAGTCTAACACTTCCTAAATCGCAATTCACTGAAATTTAGCAGAACTTTCTGAATTCTCTGCTCTGAATGGAGACAGGCAGAATATCGAAAGTTAAGGGGCAATTGAGTAATTCCTTCTGGGTGGGCAGTGATGGGGATATCACAGGGTCCCCCTGAGCTACTCCGATCCATGCAGGAATGACAACATTGTAAAGTCCAGGCCAATGATCCCAGAGAGCAAGGATAGAGAGTGATTCCAGAGAGCAAGGTGATTCTGGATAGGTATCCAAGGGAGCAAGGAAATCCCTGTGAAGGAAAGGAACAGCGTGAGAAATCTTTGTGTTCAGCTGAAAAATTGAAAACTTCACTGACCACAACATCAAGCCAATTGGTTTCTTTACAAAAGTCTTGACATTTTCGCCAGGACATACACGGCAAAAGAAAATGAATTTGAAAGTGAATAAATTACTAAGCAATTTAAGTCCTAATGAATTGCAGTGTGTATTATAATGGTGGATTGAAAAGCTTTGGGTTAATTCACTGCCATTTCTTGTCACATCAGACTAACCTACTGATACTATGTGGAGTAGGTCATCCACACAAAGTGTTTGACAGTAGCTGGACTCCATCTTGATGAAGTGTAAAGGTTCATTGCTTTGTTCTTATTGTAGTGCTGAAGGTCAATGGGCTCCATTACATCTGAGAGATGTGAATGTCTCTGAGAGACTATCAGCAAGATCTAAGAGTAAGTGCACATTGCTGTTACTGAAACATTCGGTTACACACACGTTAACAAACCAGAACTAGTCGAGCTTGTTTATTCCCAGGAACTGGCTCCTTTATAGACTGATGGGTGGAGTTTATCTCAAGATATCAGTTCACCCTTTTGGGTGTGAACCGGCTTATACAGCAATATGTAGGGTTGAAGGTCAACATCTGAATGAATGCAGATGTTCCTGTTGTCACAGTGTTCAGAGTGTGTAAGGGGGACAGGATGATGGAACGATGGCGGATGGAGCTGATGGTTGATAGTTCAGAGTTGGTCAGGTCTTAACAACGGAGAAGACGCAGTCCTGGTGGGTCACAGGCTGACAGGAGAGGACCTGTCTAGTGTTGAGCTTTGTACATTTTTAGAGGATGTCTGCATTCATCATTCTGGAATATTCTCTTCAAGAAACTGTAATGTCAAATTTGAACTACAAAGCATGGTCATTTGTTTCATAAAACAATGTCAATTTATCACTGTTGGAATGTGTGTGATCCCATGTGTGTGTTTGTCTATGCATATGCATGCCTCTGTGTGTCTGTGTGTCCATGTGAATGAGTCTGTGTGTTTGTCTACTTGTGTGCTTGTGTGCCTGTTTGTGTATGTGTGTGCATGGGGTGTGTGTACTTCTGTGTGTCTGTGTTTGCCTGTGAGTGTGTGTGTGTCTGTATTTGTGTGTGTGTGTGTATGTGTGCGCGCGTGTATGTGCGTGTGTGTGAACAGTCACACTGATAAAGAGGAAGCTGTGCAAATTGAGATTCTGTTCATATTGCCTTACACTTTTCAAACAGAGCAGAGGTTGTAGGTTATGACACATTTCATGCTGATGAAAGGTAGAACCAATTACCTGTGTGTAACCTTGTGTGTACTTGATGCAGTAGTATGCTGTAGTCAATGTTTGCTTTATCATGACATAATCTGAACAGATTAAACTCTGCTATAAAAACAATAATGGAAATATAAAATAGTGTCTTTAGTGCAGAGCTTCCCAAAGTGTAAGATTGTGACTTCCAGTGGGTCCCTAAGAGAAAGTGTAGTTTTACAAATTCTGAACCATTGAGAAAGGAGCTGTGGCCAAATAGTAACAGCTACGAGGGCCCTTTTCATCCTGGGATTTTTAATTGTGTTTCTGATTGTGGGGACCAGTAACATAGATACTATAAGTATCGACATATTAACCCAATAAATAGTGAGAATGAAGGGGATGAGGTTCAGTGGAATTAAATACATATATGAGGGAGAGGGGAACAGAGGGTTTTGCTGGGTAACCGGTTGCATGTTTAGGCCTGATTTCTTTCCTGAAGAATCCAGTGAAAATATAAGTGATTTTGACTTGAACATCAGTTCTTGTAGATCTGTCCCCATGCTGACCCTCTGCACCACTCCCACTCTCTGAGCTCTCCCAGGCCACTCTGCCATCTTGGGGTGCACTGCTCTGGGGATCACAACAGTTTTCAACCTACAGCATGGGCTCCCAATGGAGAAAAGGTCAGAAAGCTTGTTTGAACATAACAAAGGAGAAGATAAGTTGCAAACCATGCATTTTTAAAAGGTGTAACAGAAATGTGAGATTTAGACTCACTGGGGAAACAGTGCAAGCCCCCACATGCAAGAATATATGGTGCCCAGGAACTATTTATGACATCAAGCTGTCATATTTATCAGGACAAGCTATGGTGCAAAATAGCATGGAGGAGTCACTCGATGGGGCTGAGGGAAAGGCGGGTGGGCTACAGGACATTATAGCCTCACATCCAGAAGAGAATTGTCAGATGGTATTCAGCAGAACTTAGGAAGAGAAGAGGAGAGCTTTCAGAGAGCTCAGTGACCTTAAACCATCAGAGCTAAGCTCACCGTACATCTGAAGAAGGGTCACCAGACCCGAAACGTTAAACTCTGATTTCTCTTCACAGATGCTGCCAGACCTGCTGAGCTTTTCCAGCGACTTGGCTTTGCTTTCTGATTTACAGCATCTACAGCCCTTTCGGTTTTCACTGTCTATCTATTGCTGTTGTTATGTGCTTTTACTTTAATTTTGTTGTGAAATTTAATAAACTCTCTGCCACAGTCAAAGAAAAGGCGTCTTTATGGATCAGAATTGGTAATTAACCCTGGGAGGTGGGATTGGGCAGTCCTCTGTCTCACATAAATAAATGTATCTCCCTCTCTCTCGGTAATATCTTACACCAACGATGCAAAGTGTGTTCTCACGATAGATCTAGGAGATTACATCGAGTTAAAGGTCTTCGCTATGACAGCGCCTGCTGTCCAAAAATCTTCACTTCCTTTGGCCATCATTCTGGTCAGTGGTTTGGAACTACCTGTGGAAAGATTTCCAATATTTACCTCCGAAACAAAGAGAGGGTCAAAGCTGGTCAGAGAATTCCAGCCATTTTGGTCAGATTTATGGAAAGTCTGCAGTTGTTCAGCAGACGCCAACATGGGTAAAAACCACATAATATCTTAGTTTCTTTTTGTGTTTATAGACCTTTAATTCTCAAAGACCATACAAGATTTATTAAGGTTATGCAGAATACAGAGTGTACAGGAGGAAACACACAAAATCCATTGATGGATTGTTTTGTGGTGGACTTTGACGACAGGACCCAGCTCAGACAGTGAACGTTGTAGTGGTGTGCATCCATTGATTAAACTAAGGGTGGGCTGCAGATGGGACTGAGGAGAATGGTAAAGGGTAGTGTCTTGGCTGCTCAGATCTGATGGTATCAATTTGATCATGACCTGTCCAGAGACTATACTGGGAGAAAGTGAGGACTGCAGATGCTGAAGATCAAAGTTGAGAGTTTGGTGCTGGAAAAGCACAACAGTACAGGCAGCATCTGAGCAGCAGGAGTTTCAGGCCTGAGCCTTTCATCAAGATGAAGGGCTTATGCCCGAAACGTCGATTCTCCTGCTACTCGGACACCATTTTGGCTTGACAGCCTTCCCGACAAACATCCTACATAATACTGCTAGATAGGTTAACATTGTCAAAGGCTTTGGTAGCGTAGACAAGGAGAGGGGGCGTGTTTCTGATTGTGGGGACCGGCAACATAGATACTCGAAGTATCGACATATTAACCCAGAGAATAGTGAGAATGAAGGGGGTTGCTGGAACAGGGATTAGTTCAGGTGAATGGTATGGATGAAGTTCAGTGAAATTAAATACGTATATGAGGGAGAGGGGAACAGAGGGTTTTGCTGATAGATGGAAAGATTAGAGCAACATTCCCAATAAGCCACTCTGAGGTTCTGCACACAGCGTTCGAAATCAGCACGCCGACTGCAGCATTGACTTCCCGTTCTGGAAGTTATTGCCGAACATCGACCATGGAGACCCAGGCAGCTGGTAAGAAAATTAGAGGGAACACTGGCCCGAAGGCCAAGAATCAGATCTCACCTGATCCAGAGATGTGTAATCCACCTCTGAACAGAGAGCTCACAGGTATCCCTCAGCCCCATTTACCACATGTTCATTCTGGGTGCTCGAAATAATTCTACACATACTGTAGGTGACATAAGATTCAATAGGCTTTCCTGAAAACTTGCTGTAACTGTAAACTAACCTTCAGTGATTCACACACTAGGAATGTCCAGATCTCTCTGCAGCTCAGAGCTCTCCAACTTCTCATCATTTAGATAATATGCTTGTTTTTATTCTTTCTGCAAAAATGGACAATTTCACACGTTCCAACATTATATTCCATTAGCCAGACCTTTGGTCACTCACTTAACCAATCCATATGCCTTGTAGGTGCCTTATGTTCGCTTCACAACTCACATTCCTGCCTCGCTTTGTCTCATCAAAAAATTCGGCAACTATCCCTTCGATATCACAGAAACAAAATACCTTTCCTCAACCTCACTGTTATAATAAACAGCACTTATCAATCATTGAATTTACTGTAGGAAATCAGGACTCAGATGGAACACGGTGAGTAGACATTTTTAACCAACTGGTTCAGACACATTAGGGGCCCACCTCTGGTGTAGGTGGCACTTGAGCACTAACCTGCTGTCTCCACAGCAAGAATATTACCATGACACCACAGAAACCTTCAAGCCCTGGGCGAACTCTTTCAACAATGATGTGGAGGTACCAGCATCGGACTGGGGCAGACAAAGTTAAAAATCACTCAATAGTCAGTTACAGTCCAACAAAGCTTGTACTTTCAAATAAACCTGTTGGTCCATAACCTGGTGTTGTGTGATTTTTAACTCTTTCAACAACATCATCACAGTTAATGCAATGTCAATCCAAACACAGATCTGAAAGAATTCACATTTGAATCTTCCAGCTTGAGATTTTGTCTCATCTGTCCCTTTTCTCAATCTTGTTTCATCCCATTTTTCATTCCAACTCTATTCCTTTTCTGTTCCGAATTGGGTCCAATATTGTGACTGTATATGTTAGTGTATATACATGTGTCTGTTTATCTAAATTAACAGTGATACTGGAGAATGGGAGGGAGGGCAAAGTCCCAAAAGATTCAGCAACAAGTGATCAATTTACTAATTCAGTAACAAGACGAAAAGGGCTTGAGGACCCTGGGTCTGAATTTAGATGGTTTGTAGCAATTTTCTGATGATTTATAGTTTGTGTTAAGGGACACAGTTTAAAGCCAATACATTAGTTAACATTGTCAAAGAAAATGCACAAAAGTGACAATCGAGGTTGGCTCACTGATATGAGAGGACACACAGGTTGACAGCATGGAATGTCTTGATAAGATGGGAGAGACAACATCTTACTCTCTCTCTGAGGTTTTAGCGAATGCTTCCTCTTCTCCTTCTGGTCCAGCCTCCGTCTGAAGAAGACAGCTCTCTGCACACCGCCTGTTGAGTTCTGCAGGTCCTCTGCCCTCAGCACTTATTCCTCTTTCAGATTTCATAATTCTCAGGCAGGTATCTTAATGCCGTCTCAATCAGTTGTCTTGAACGCTTTTGACTAAATGGGTACGGACTGGCTGGAGCCTCATGATGCCAGGGTGATCGCTGTCTGCTTGCACACCTCCATTTGAATGTTACTTCTCATTGCTTTTAAGAACAAAAGCATTGAACTCAAAATAGAGGCAAATTGTTGACGAGTTCAGTGGGCACTGTGACCTTTGTTTTTCTCAGAATTCTTCCCTTTTGTTTTCCCTTGCTAGAATTTTGGAACGCTAATTCCTGCTATGATAGCTGTTCAATTAAATCTGATGCTCTGCAGTAAATATGAGGGAATGTAGCTTTTAAGGGATCTCGTTTTCCAACAGAACTGCTTGCATTATTGTTTTCATGCCCTCAAATTCCTCAAAGCGGTTGACACGTAATTAAATACTCTCTTGGTCTCCTTTGAGTTATTCTGGTCAGTATGGACCACCAAACCATCAACACCAAAAACTCATGATCTCATTGATATTGGTGAGGCCTTACTGAGGGAAAATTGGCTGCCATTTTTCAAACAGTGACTCCATTCCAAAAGCATCTAGTTGACTATAATATGCTTATGGATGGCCAATGACTGTGAAAGCTGATACATAAATGCAAAGCCTCTGTTTTCCTTGCACCTTGTGAAACAATCTCCAATTGTTTTAATGAGCAACTGTCCACTTCCTGTGGTCAAGACGGGGAGCAGATATGTTCAGGGCAGCACGGACAAAACTAATCAAAACTGCGGCGGGTTTGTGCAGAGAAACACCGTAGTTATTGATGGTTATTAACGGAGGATGTTGCTCTGAGATCACTATCAAATGGACCCAGCTGAGGAATGCGTCCTGTGATCCCAGAATCACTGAATTTCTCGGATTGTCCTGCAGCAAGGGGTTGATTCACTCAGTTGGTTGGGCAGCTGGTTTGTGGTGGTGAGTAATGCTCACAGTGTGGACTATGCTAACAAGGTGCATAACCTTCATGTAAAGGACTCTCCTACTTAACCTCTCCCTTCTCTTGAGGCACAGTAACCCTCAGGTTAAGCCAGCACCATCCACCTCTCCCAAATGGGAGAGCAAGCCTCCAGAAACATATCCAAACTGAGAATGCAGAGGTAGGCCATTTGGCCCACTGGGTCTGTGCTGTCTCTCTGAACATGTGATCTCAGTGTCTCCTGCTTTCACATTATAACTTGGCACATTGTTTAAGATTCAATAATCAGGAAATGTCATCTTGAATATCTCACTTGAACCTGCCTCCAGCACATTTCCAGGTATTACAGTATCAGACCCAAACCACTCTCCAGATGAAAAAGGTTTATCCTCATCTCGCACTTTCTTCTTTTGTGTCGTACTTTCAAACTGGGTCATCTGCTTTGGAATCCATTTCTGAGTAGGAACAGATTTTTCCAGTCCACCCTGTTTACATCCATAAATTTTGAAATCTTCTGTCAAATCTGCTCTCAGCTTTCATCTTTCTCAGGAAAACAGTTTCATTACACTTTGTAATTCATGCTGATCTCATCTCTACGATATCGGAGAAAAAAGCTTGTTATATCAGAAACAAAAACAAGGACTGCTGGAGAAACTCAGCAGGCCTGGCTGCTCTGGAGAGAAAACAGAGTTAATGTTTCAGGGCAAGTCACCGTGTGATGTGCGATTGTCTTTAAACATGGTCGCTCCTACAATGAAGGTGGCACAGTGGCTCCGTGGTTAGCACTGCTACCTCACAGTGCCAGGGGCCTGGATTTGACTCGCAGCTCAGGCAACTGTCTGTGTAAAGTTTGTACATTCTCCCCATATCTGAGTGGGTTTCCTCCGGGTGCTCTGGTTTCTTCCCCCAATCCAAAGATATTCAGGTTAGTTGAATTGGCCATGCTAAATTGTTCATAGTGTTTGGGGGTATGTAGGTTAGGTGCATTAGTCAGGAGTAAATGTAGATAATAGGGTAGGGGAATGGACCTGGGTGGGTTACTGTTCGGAGGGTTGGTGTGGACTTGTTAGGCTGAAGGGAGTGTTTCCACAGTGTAGGGATTCTGTGTTCACGTTTACATGACACTGTTCAAGAGCTAATAAATAAATCACATAATCACAGCTATCACCTTTCACAACACTAATGAATGCTGCACAGTTGAAGACGATGTGTTCGGAATAGAACAAAGACGTAGGAGCATGAGAAGGCCATTCAGCCCATTGGGTCTGCTCCATCATCCAAAATGTTCGTGGCTCAACTGGTCATCTTCAACTCCACTGTCCTGCCTTTTCCCCATAACCCCCAACCTCCTTACTGGTTAAACATCGATCCATCTCACTCATGATGATACGTAATGCCGGAACCTAGGCAGACCCGTGTGGTAAAGTATTCCACAGATTCCCTACCTTCTGAGAAAGGAAACTCTTTCTCATCTGTGTTTGAAATGAGCAACCCCTTTCTCTAAGCTGATGTGTTTTTTGTCTTAAACTCTCCCACAAAGGGAAACAATTCACTGCATCCCCCTTGTCAAGTCTCCTTCGGCACAGGAAGGTACTTATGTTGCAGTAAGGTCACTTTCATTGTTCGACATCCCACAGATTACAGGGCTAACAAACTCAACCTCCCCTCACAAGAAAATCCATCCATACTGAGGGTCACCTTTTCTGGACTGCCTGCAGTGCCATTATATGTTTCCATGGATAAGGGAGCTAATTTGCACACAATATTTTAAAGATGTTTTGTGCAGTTTTAGGAAGGCTTCTCCTTTCCCTTTGAAATAAAGTGAACATTTCATTTGCCTTCCTGTTAACTGGTGAACTTGGATGCTAAATCTTTGAAATTTATGCGTGAGGATTCTCAAATCCCTCTGTGCTGTTGCGTTCTATGGTTTTTCGCCATTTAACTCATATTCAGCATCTCTATTCATCTGGTTAAAGTTCATAACCTCACATTTTCTCATCATTATGTTCCATCAGCCAAGATTCTGCCCTTTCAACTAACCTGTCTCTATCTCTCAATAGATTCTCCGTTATCATTACCACTTGTTTTTCTACCAATTTTTGCATCATCTACATACCTGGTAAGAGTCCAATCACTTCCCTCATCCAGATCATTAATATATATTTGCAATAATTGTGGCCACAATCCTGATACCTGTGACATTCTGTGATTTACTGCTTGCCGTATTGAAAATGTCCCTTATCCCAGCTCACTGTCCTCTATTCATGAGCCAATCCTCTATCCACGTTAATGCACAACCCAAACACTGTGGGTTCTTATCTTGTTAAATAGCCTGACATGAGGATTCTTAAAAAAAGGTTTCTGAAAATTCATATATATTT
>NW_025211645.1:0-7483 GCF_004010195.1 Chiloscyllium plagiosum
TGTGTGTCTGTCCCTGTGTGACTGTGTGTGAGTGTGAGTGTGACTTTGTGAGAGTGTGTGTGTGAGTGTAACTGTATGAGTGTGTGTGTGTCTGTCCCTGTGTGACTGTGTGTGAGTGAGAGTGCGTAAGTGTGTGTTTGTAACTGTTTGGCGTTCTTGGGTGCTTTCCCGTCCTCTTTGACCCTGTCTCTGGAGGCGCTGTGCCCACCTCCCTCCTGTTCATGCCCACTTCGCTGCCCCTTCCTTTTGCCAGGTATTTCCAGCCTCACCATTGGATACTCACCCCTCACCGTACAAGTTGACCTGTCCCTCTGTTGGCGATCGAATGCTTCCTCACTTTGGCCACTTGCTGCGTCTCCCTTTTGCGTTTCCCTCGTGCTGGCCCCTGTCAGGGGTCACGTGATCTTGAACTTGGCGTCTGTGTGAGGGTTGGCAGGAGTGTGCTGGGCTGTGTAAGTGCGGGCGCCCCTTCTTACAGTTGCGGGTGACCTCTCGGACGTGTGTTGGGAGCGAGCGATGAGGGGAAGGGTCCTGTCTCAGTCCCTCCCCTCTCCAGCCCCTGCCTGGCAGGAAGTGAGCTTGCTGGCCAGCCCCCGTCTCTTCAAATCAACACGTCTCGTTCATCCATGGTTGGGAGTGGGGGTGGGGGTGTTTGCAGTGAGGAATCAACCACATTGCTGTGTGGTCTGGAGTCACGTGTCGGCCCAGACCAGATTGAGGATGGCAGATTTCCCTTCCCTCACCAGTGTGGCCACAGTGGGCCGAATGGCCTCTATCTAGACCATAACTGATCGTGGAAGGGCATTATTGAATGAGATGGGTTCTCACACCCATCAACAGCCAGTCCTCCAATGGTGACTCAAGCCTTATTTTTGTTGAATTCGAATTTCACCACCTTCAACAGTGGGATTCAAAGATTTAAGACTGCAAGACACAGGAGCAGAAATTAGGCCATTCAGCCCATCGAGCCTGTTCCGCCATTCAATCATGGCTGATACAGTTTCTCAACCCCATTCTCCTGCTGTCTCTCCGTAACCCTTGATCCCCTTGACACTCAAGAACCTATCTATCTCTGTTATAAATATACTCAGTGACCCGGTTCTGTGACAGTGGATTCCACAGATTCCCCACTCTCTGGCTGAAGACGTTTCTCCTTATCTCCGTTCTAAAGGGTCTTCCCTCTACTCTAAGACTATGCCCTCAGCTCCTAGTTTCTCCTCCCGATGGAAACATCTCCCCAGCATCCACTTTATCACAGAACATTAGAGTTCCGGGTTACTGAGTTATGGACCAGACCAGACGCCCCTTCACGAAGTCTCTTTTGGAGATAGCCTAGACCCCAACTTTCATATTGTTTTCAAAATGGCAAGTGTAAGGTGCTGTGTTCCAGGTATGATTCGATAGGCCCACCGCACCGCTTTAAACAAACCGCACTTTATTCATAAACATGCAACTAAAACGAGAATTGGCATCACTTCACTCCATGGAAAACCTGAGCAAGATTATATTCCCTACAATGTGGAAACAGGCCCTTCGGCCCAACAAGTCCACACCGACCCTCCGAAGAGCAACCCACCCAGCCCCATTTCCCTCTGACTAATACACCTAACACTACAGGACAATTTAGCACGGCCAATTCCACCCTAACCTGCACATCCCTGGGCACTATGGGACAATTTAGCACGGCCAATCCACCCTAACCTGCATATCCCTGGGCACTATGGGGCAGTTTAGCACGGCCAATCCACCCTAACCTGCACATCCCTGGGCACTATGGGGCAGTTTAGCACGGCCAATCCACCCTAACCTGCACATCCCTGGGCACTATGGGGCAGTTTAGCACGGCCAATCCACCCTAACCTGCACATCCCTGGGCACTATGGGACAATTTAGCATGGCCAATCCACCCTAACCTGCACATCCCTGGGCACTATGGGACAATTTAGCACGGCCAATCCACCCTAACCTGCACATCCCTGGGCACTATGGGGCAGTTTAGCACGGCCAATCCACCCTAACCTGCACATCCCTGGGCACTATGGGACAATTTATCACGGCCAATCCACCCTAACCTGCACATCCCTGGATACTATGGGACAATTTATCACGGCCAATTCACCCTAACCTGCACATCCCTGGGCGGTATGGGACAATTTATCACGGCCAATCCACCCTAACCTGCACATCCCTGGATACTATGGGACAATTTAGCACGGCCAATCCACCCTAACCTGCACATCCCTGAGCGGTATGGGACAATTTAGCATGGCCAATTCCACCCTAACCTGCACATCCCTGAGCGGTATGGGACAATTTAGCATGGCCAATCCACCCTAACCTGCACATCCCTGGGCACTATGGGACAATTTAGCACGGCCAAGCCACCCTAACCTGCATATCTTTGGACTGTGGGAGGAAACCCCACGCAGACACAGGGGAGAATGTGCAAACTCTACACAGACAGTCGCCCGAGGCTGGAATCGAACCTGGGACCCTGGTGCTATGAAGTAGCAGTGCTAACCACTGAGCCCCCATGCCACCCTTAATGTATTACTTAACCACCAATCATCAACTGGGAGCAGCATCCCATAAACCCACCTCTCGCCAATGGCATCTCAGTGACCCAGTTGGGGTTCTCATGCGCTGTCTCTCTCTCCGGTCCACGGGTGAGAAACAATCTGTCCCTTCTGAAATTTTTTTTTAAGTCGAAGGCTTCACCCGAGCTGCAGAGAACTCAAGCAAAACCCAGCTCTGAGCTGAAAGCAGAACTGAAGTCCTTTGGCCGGGTGAGGGGTAGAGGGGAGGGGTCTGTGTCAGCCTGATTCCTGACTCGTTTGCTTTACCTTGCAAAACAAAAACCCATCCAGGAGTCACATTTTGGTCCCATTGTGACAACGTCCCTCCACAAGAGAGGCAGGACCGAACCCTTCTCTTAAAGACGTTTTGAGATTGTCACTAACCGTCCCAGACTATTGGTGCTTTGATGGGAAATCTGGATAAACTTTTCCTCCCTCCCCTTTTATTCTTTTGTTCAACCCTCTCCAGTTTAATGATATTGAGCAGGGCAACCAGATCCATACACAGTACTCCAAAAGTGGCTCCATTCTCCCATTTCAAAACGGCCCTTAAAATAACTGACTTGATGGACCGTGCCGGAGGGCACTTTCGAGACATTAGGCCAGACCGGATAGAGAGGGCAGATTTCCTTCCTCGAAGGACCAGACGGAATTTTGACGACAATTGGGTCCAGTTAAACAGCCCGCGTTTGTGACAAACAATCAAATTTAAACTCAGGCTGAGGTGAGATTCGAACCCGTTCCCTCGGAGCGATAGCACGGGTTAGTCAATCCTTGACCGTACCAGCAAACCATTTCTAGCCCCAGGTGCTGCTGGGAACTCTCGGAAAGCATTTGGCAGAGAGCAGGCCAGTTAATGGTTTGGGCCGAACTGGAGAAACATGAAAGTATTTGGATCCTGTGAGAGGGCTGGGAGTGGAGGTTGGAGGAGGAGGAGCAGAAGGGAGTTGGAGAGCAGGGAAAGATGAAGTGACCACGATACGAAAGCCACTGGGAGGGTGAGCCCGAAATTGGGTTAGTAGCAGGAGATGGAGGGTGGTGGAAGAGTGCTGTTTGTGTGAGTGGAGCCCGGTGTGCAGTGGTGTCCCACAGGGATCAGTGCTGGGTCCCTTACTGTCCCTGATCTGTGTGTAAACGGTGTCACTGGAGAACGTGGGAGGGTAAGTTTGCAGATGACACAAAAGATTGGCGGGCAAGTTGACAGGAGGAAGGTTACAGGATTGATCAGATGGGCAGATTGGTGGCAGACGGACCTTAACACCTGGTAAATGTGGTGCATTTCAGAGGAAGGAACAAGGCAAGGGGAGCACTCAGTGGCTAGCAGGGCACTAGGAAGCTCAGAGGAACAGAGGGGTCTTGGGCAGCTCGTCCACTGATCCCTGAAGGGTTAACAGTGTAGCTAAGAAGGTATACGGGGCCTCTATCAGTCTTGGCGTAGAGTATGAGAGCAGAGAGGTCATGCTGGAGTTGTACAGAGCATTGGTGAGCTGGAGTACAGTGTTCAGTTCCAGTCTCCGAAAGGATGTGATCGCACTGGGAGGAGGGGAGGAAGCAGAGGAGACCCACCAGGATGTTCCCTGGGATGGAGCTGTTCAGAGAGGCTGGATAAGCTCAGGTTGTTTCCTTTGGGGAAGGTGGGTGGGGAGTCATGATGGATTATGGGGCAAGATAGATCAGAAGCAGCTGGTCCCCCTAGTCAGTGATAAGGGGGCATCATTTTAAACTGAAAGACAGGAGGGTTTGAGGGCGGTTTGAGGAAAGCTTTTACACCCAGGGTGGGGAGGCGGTCTGGAATGCACTACCTCAGGTGGGAAACCTCACTTGAAAAAAGCATTTGGATGAGCACTTAAAGTGTCTTAACATTTTAGGCTGTGGGCCTGGTGCAGGATTCATGCAGTGGTGTGGTTTTTTTTAATGACGATGGGCCAAAGGGCCTGTCCTGTCCCGTATGATTGTACGGGACAGTAAAGATGGCGGCTGGAGACGCGGCGTTTAACTGGAAAGTGAACAGCCAGCGGCACAGCGCAAGAGGAAACCGAAACAGCGGGTGGTGGGGAAGGGAAAATAAACACTCAGACGAGAGGGCAGGTGCTACGGCTGAGAATTGTTGAACCCAGCAGTGAGTCCAGAAAGCCGCAGAGGGACGAGGTGCGGGAGCGAGTTGCCCAACTCCCTGGGAATCACTGCAGCGCCGTTCAGGCAGGTCAAGGACAGAGAGGTCAGCATGGGAACGACGCGGAGGATTGTAACGCCAAGAGACAGGAGGTCCAATCTGAATGGGGGCATCCCATGAATCTGTCCCTGTGTGTTGCCTTTTGGTAATACACTCTCATTGTAGGAAGGTGTTCATGAGCAGAAACCTCAGGCGAGGTTTCCAAATGTGTTTCTGTTCCAGTTCGGAAAACCCCAGATCGTTAAGCTGCTGGGTTAATTAGCTACCCTGCATTATTCACCGGTCCCCTCGGTTGGTCTCAACAAATTTAATTCACAAAGGGTCCCCTCCCATCTTCCAGACCCTAACAAACTAATGTTTTAAAAGGACCTCGTTTCTCAAATTAACAAAACTGCGAGTTTGATAATTACTGTGAGAGAAATATAGTAGCAGCACGGACCCACGCAGAGCAAAAGCAATTCAGAAGTTCAAAAAAATAGAATTAGAAGCAACAGTTCAATTAGAATTATACAATCGTAGAGTTATGCAGCACAAAAACGGACCCTTCGGTCCAACTCGTCCATGCCAGCACCCGGCCCATATCCCTCCAAACCCTTCCTATTCCTGTCCCCATCCAGATGCCTCTTAAATGTTGTCATTGTACCAGCCTCCACCACTTCCTCTGGCAGCTCATTCCATACACGCACCACCCTCTGTGTGAAAAAGTTGCCCCTTAGGTCTCTTTTATATCTTTCCCCTCTCACCCTAAACCTATGCCCCTCTAGTTCTGGACTCCCCCACCCCAGGGAAAAGACTTTGTCTATTTACCCTATCCATGCCCTTCATGATTTTATAAACTTTTATAAGGTCACCCCTCAGCCTCCGACGTTCCAGGGAAAACAATCCCTGTCTATTCAGTCCCTCCCTGTAGCCTACCAGAGCTCAGTCAAGAGGGTCATAGAGTCATACAATACGGAAACAGACCCTTCAGCCCAATCAGTCCATGCTGACCAGATATCCCAACCTAATCTAGTCCCACTTGACCCATATCCCTCCAAACCCTTCCTATTCATATACCCATCCAGATGCCTTTCAAATGTTGTCATTGTACCAGCCTCCACATTGTGTCCAGGGATGGTCAGGTTAGGGTGGATTGGCCGTGCTAAATTGTCCCATAGTGCCCAGGGATGGGCAGGTTAGGGTGGATTAGCCGTGCTGTAGGGTCCAGGGCTGGGCAGGCTAGTTGGGTTAGCCATGGGAAATGCAGCGTCAGAGGGATGGGATGGGGATGGATCTGGGTGGGATGCTCTCCGGAGGGTCGGTGCAGACCCGATGGGCCGAATGGCCTGTTTCCCCACTGCAGGGATTCTATGCCAATGTCCTTTACCTTTGAAGATTGGACAGGGTCCACCCAGTCAAAACCCCTCCCCTTCTGGTGCTTGCTCAGATGAATGTGCAATGTACTATATCTGCTTTTCTCTTAATGTCGCCCTTCTCAGTCACAAAGGACCAAGTGAAACTGTAGCTTACCTTGTTACAAGAGGGGATGCAGAGGAGGTTCACTTAGTTGACCCCAGAGGTGAGGGGTTTGCCTTATGAGGAGAGACTGAGTCGACTGGGATTATATCTATTGCAATTCAGAAGAATGAGGGGGGGTTCTTACATGAAATTATGAAGGGATTGGACGTAGAGAGGATGTTTCCACTGGTGGGTGAAACTAAGACAAGAGGGCATAGCCTCACAATTAGGGGGAGCAGGTTTGGGACTGAATTGGAAAGGGACATCTTCACCCAGAGGGTTGTGAATCTCTGGAATTCCCTTCCCAGTGAAGTAGTTGACGTTATTTCAGGAGGTATTGTTAAAGCTAAGATAGATTTTTGTTTTGAACACTGAAGGAATTAGGGGTTGGCGTGAGAGGGCGGGTGAGTAGAACTAAGGCCACGAAAAGGTGAGCCACGATCTTATTGGATGGCAGAGCAGGTTCGACGGGCCAAATGGCTTACTCCTGCTCCCAGCTCTCATGTTAAGACGATGGCTCAGAGCCCCAAAATATTTATCGTCACTCGGATGTAGGTTTGCTCGCTGAGCTGGAAGGTTCATTTCCAAGCTTCATCCGGAGGCTCACTGAAGATGTCACCGTGTAAGGTGACGAAACTTCTGAAAATGAACCATCCAGCTCAGCCAGCAAACCTGCATCCAGAACCTCAACCTCAGCTACAAATCTTCTCAAAACTCACTAATTTATTGGCACTTTTTACCAGTAATTCCAACACTTGGTCCGTTTTTCCCAAAAAGAGGGCTGCGGCAGAGAGAAAGCAAAACAAACCATGGCAGCAAATTGGGAGCCGGCAAAGTGTGAGAGGGCATGGAATGCCGCACCTGTAAAGTACCACAGTCAATTGGAGATTGACAAGAAGAGACAATGAAGGGGCTAATTAACCCCATTCCCAACAAAATCACTTCTTGCACGTATGTCTGGGATACTCTCCAGGAATACCATAGAATCCCCACAGTATGGAAGGAGGCCATTTGGCCCGTCAGGCCCATACCGACCCTACAAAGAGGATCATGCCCGAGCCCAGCCCCCTAACTTGCAACCCCACACTTCCCACGACCAATCCACCCTAACCTGCACATCCCTGGGCACTATGGGACAATTTAGCACGGCCAATCCACCCTAACCTACACATCCCTGGGCACTATGGGGCAATTTAGCATGGCCAATCCACCCTAACCTGCACATCCCTGGGCACTA
>NW_025211645.1:7741-24123 GCF_004010195.1 Chiloscyllium plagiosum
ACCTGACCTGCACATCTTTGGACTGTGGGAGGAAACCGGAGCACCCAGAGGAAACCCATGCAGACACGGGGAGAACGTGCAAACTCCACACAGTCAGTCGCCTGAGGCTGGAATTGAACCCGGGTCTCTGGCGCTGTGAGGCAGCAGTGCTAACCACTGTGCCACCGTGCCGCCCACAGCCAATCCACCCTAACCTGCACATCCCTGGGCACTATGGGATAATGTAGCACGGTCAATCCACCCTAACCTGCACATCCCTGGGCACTATGGGACAATTTAGCACGGCCAATCCACCCTAACCTGCACATCCCTGGGCACTATGCGACAATTTAGCACGCCCAATCCACCCTAACCTGCACATCCCTGGGCACTATGGGACAATTTAGCACGGCCAATCCACCCTAACCAGAATGTCTTTGGACTGTGGGTGGAAACCAGAGCACTCAGAGGAAACCCCACGCAGACACGGGGAGAACATGCAATTTTCACACAGATTGTTGCCCGAGGGTGGGATCGAACCTGGGTCCCTGGTGCCGTGAGGCAGCAGCACTAACCACTGAGCCACTGAGCCACTGTACCACCTCTCAGGCAGTTACATGTTTCAGTGAAGTTGCCTCTGAATCTTCTCAACCCCTGAGGATGCCAGTCTGGCCTGTCTTAGACCACTCCATTCGGGGGATTAATTTTAGCAAATACTTTTCTGTACAATCTCCAAAGCACCTACATAATTCGTTAAACAAGGAGATCAGTACCGTACACTGTCTTTGATTTGCTTTGACTTATTACAGCCATGTGTACCTGGGTACAGTGAAAGGTTTTGTTTCATGTGGCAGGTCATTACCACAAAAAGAGTGGTAGAACAGATTGAGGAATACAGTGTTACACCTGCAGGGAAGGTGGACAGAGAGAGTGAGATCGACATTAGATTTAAGATTTGTGAGGTCCATTCATGAGTCTGGTAACAGCGGGGAAGAAGCTGTCCTTGAACCTGTCGGTCCGTGTGTTTGAGCTTTTGTCCCTCCTGCCTGAGGGAAGAGGGTGGGAGAGATTATAACCGGGGTGGGAGGGATCTCTGATGATGTCGGCTGCCTTCCCAAGGCAGTGGGAAGTGTTGATGGGGTCAGGTGATGGAAGGTTGGTTTGTGTGAAAGAATTTTCTAGAAGCAGTCTCAACAGTGCCTTGAATAATTTAAGGGTCACCTCACTACCTTTCTGCTCAGTTCCCTTCGTAATAACTGGTAACATTTTTTGAGATTTCCTAATTACTTGTTGTGCCTGAATGCTAAAGTTTAGCAAACTTTGTACGACACTCCCCCTTTCCCTTTGAATCCCAGAGCCCGACAAGCGTTCATTGTTTCGATGACACACTTACTATTCTGGGAAAAACTCAGCATGCTCTGGCAGCGTCTGTGGGGAGAAAAAACAGGGCCAGCATTTCGGGTCCAGTGACCGTTCTTCAGAATGTGCTGAGTTTCCCCGGCAATTTAGAGCTGGAGTCCGAGAGCACAGAGACAGGCCCTTCAGCCCAAACTGGTCCATGCCGACCAAAATGGCCGCCCACGCTAACCCCATCTCCCTGTCTAAGCGAAAGTGAGGGCTGCAGATGCTGGAGATAAGAGTCGAGAGTGTGGTGCTGGAAAAGCGCAGCAGGTCAGGCAACATCCGAGAAGCAGGAGAATCAACATTTCCTGATGAAGGGCTTTTGCCCCAAAACGTCGATTTTCCCGCTCCTCGGATGCTGCCTGACCTGCTGTGCTTTTCCAGCACCACACACCTAACCCATATCCTTCTAAACCTTTCCTATTTGTCCCAAAGCCTTTTAAATGTCGTTAATGTACCCACCTCAACCACCTCTGCTGGCAACTCATTCCAAACGAGTACCACCCTCGTTGGCAGCAATTTCTCTTTTTTTTCTGGTTTCCAGCATCCACAGCCCTTTGATTTTTGCTCGACTGCTCTGTATTCTTCTCTCAAAATTCCACACTTTTGTTTCCACATTGGGCCTCATTTGTCGTGTCTTTCCTCGCTCACTTATCCTGTCAACGAACGTCCGTTTGTAACCCCCTTGTGCCCTCTTCACAAATGCCTTTCCTTCCCTATGTTATGTCGACAGCTTCCATTCCTTTGTTGAAATCGTTTATATAAATCATAAATAGTGGAACTCGGGCAACCAATCCCTGTGGCCCACTTGTAGTTACAATCTGCCAACCCGAAAAAGATCCATTTACATTTATTCCCTGTTTCGAGTTTTGACAGCCAATCTTCTATAATATCTTCTATAATATCATCTATAATATCCCCAAAACCATAACCTTTTATTTTGACTTGCTTTGATGTGGCATCTTACTAAATGCCGTGTGGAAATCCAAGTTACATACATCCCACAGTTTTCCCTTTATCTACAGCACAATACCTCCTCAAAGAACTACAGTGGATGAGCCAAACATAATTTCTCTTTCACTAAACCATGTTGACTCTGCACGATTATCTTGAAATGATGCCAGCACCCATTTGTAGTGTTTCTAATATTATGGCAACAATTTAGTACGGCCAATCCACCCTAACCTGCACATCCTGGGCACTATGGGACAATTTAGCACGGCCAATCCACCCTAACCTGCACATCCCTGGGCACTATGTCACATTTTAGCACGGCCAGTCCACCCTAAACTGCACATCCATGGGCACTATGGGACAGTTTAGCCCGGCCAATCCACCCTAACCTGCACATCCCTGGGCACTATGGGACAATTTAGCACAGCCAATCCACCCTAATGTGCACATCTTTTGACTCTGAGAGGAAACTGGAGCACCGGGAGGTTGCCCCAGACAGACACGGGGAGAATGTGCAAATTCCACACAGACAATTACCCGAGGCTGGAATCGAACCGGGGTCCCTGGCACTTGGAGGCCGCAGTGCTAACCACTGAGCCACCTCCCCTCCACATGAATCTGCCAACAGAACACACACCAGATCGAGGCCACCCAGCACATTGGTCAACCTTAAATCTTACTGTTCTCAGGAAGTGTGCTGCGTGCATTCTGCATTCTGCCTACATCTGTCCATCTTACTGCTCCTTGTGATATGTAGATTAAAATGACCCTTGCCTTACTGACAAACTCTCATTATTTCTTTTATCGCATTGCACCCCACTGGGTGGGTACGATTAGGGCTTCATTATACTAGAGCGCTGGCCCGCCTTTGTCATTTCTCATTTCCACCTCACCTCACATGGCATGGTTTCCTGAACATGGAAAGACTCCCTGTCTTGTGCTCATACCATCAATAACTAACTGAACCATGCCCCTAATCTATCCTGGCCTGGGGAGTGTTTGATGGGGGACAGTGTAGAGAGAGCTTTCCTCTGTATATAACCCCGTGCTGCTCCTGTCCTGGGGAGTGTTTGATGGGGGACAGTGTAGAGGGAGCTTTACTCTGTATATAACCCCGTGCTACCCCTGTCCTGAGGAGTGTTTGATGGGGGTCAATGTAGAGGGAGCTTTACTCTGTATCTAACCCCTTGCTGTCCCTGTCCTGGGGAGTGTTTGATGGGGGTCAATGTAGAGGAGGCTTTACTCTGTATCTAACCCCTTGCTGTCCCTGTCCTGGGGAGTGTTTGATGGGGGTCAATGTAGAGGAGGCTTTACTCTGTATCCAACGCTGTGCTGTCCCTGTCCTGGGAGTTTTAGCTGGGGACAGAGTAGAGAGAGCTGACTCAGTGAGTAGTTTAAGATGGTAAAGTCGGTGTGTGTTGTATCCTAGTGTTTTTTAGTGAGATGTATTTTGAGACTCAAAAGCAGATTGGCTTCGCTGCTTCCTATGAAGAAAATAATTGATGTGTCAGTTTGTTTCTCAGTGGGCTGCTACACCAGAAGGACCTTGAAATGTTTTGCTAAAAATAAGGACGAAGGGAGGAATGGTTTCCAAAAACAGCTTCTTCTGCATTTAAGGTTGTTTTATTAAGATAAGGATTACTTTGTCCTATCTGCATTTCAATCTCCTTCCATACTTAACCCTTCGGTATTTCAATTGTTCAAGAATCTGACTGAATTTTATACCAAGTTTGAATGGGAGGAGGGTGGGTCCGAGACTAGTATTTTAAAGTGAACTAAAGTAGGTACAAAATCTGACCTAGTGGATGTGAAGTGGGACACTGGACTGGAGGATAGATTATCAGAGGCATCAATGGAGGATAACAGGACATTGGTTAGGCCACTGTTGGAATATTGCGTGCAATTCTGGTCTCCATCCTATCGGAAAGATGTTGTGAAACTTGAAAGGGTTCAGAAAAGATTTACAAGGATGTTGCCAGGGTTGGAAGGTTTGAGCTACAGGGAGAGGCTGAACAAGCTGGGGCTGTTTTCTCTGGAGCGTCGGAGGCTGAGGGGTGACCTTATAGAGGTTTACAAAATCATGAGGGTCATGGATAGGGTAAATAGACAAGGTCTTTTCCCTGGGGTCGGGCAGACCAGATCTAGAGGGACATAGGTTTAGGGTGAGAGGGAAAGGTATAAAAGGGACCTGAGGGGCAACCTTTTCACACAGAGGGTGGTGCGTGTGTGGAATGAGCTGCCAGAGGAAGTGGTGGAGGCTGGTACAATGACAACATTTAAAAGGCATCTGGATGGGAACATGAATAGGAAGGGTTCATGGGCCAAGTGTTGGCAAATGGGACTAGATTAATGTCAAATATCTGGTTGGCATGGAGGAGTTGGTCTATTTCCGTGCTGTACATCTCTATGAGATGGGGCTAGTTTAATTTGAGATTATGGTCGGCATGGACCTTGTTGGGCCGAAGGGTCTGTTTCTCTGACTTCATGAAAGCATCGGACGTCACTTTAAACCAGTGGGGAGTGACTAGGAGGTTTATCCGCGGAGAGCAATTCGAAGACGAGAGTCTTGCAATGAAAAATTAGATTCCCTACAGTGTGGAAACAGGCCTTTTGGCCCAGCCAGTCCACACGGACCCTCTGAAGAGTAGCCCACCCAGACCCATTTCCTTCTGACTAATACACCTAACATTATGGACAATCTAGCACGGCCAATCCACCCTAACCTGCACATCTCTGGACACTATGGGGCAATTTAGCACGGCCAATCCACCCTAACCTGCACATCCCTGGACACTATGGGGCAATTTAGCATGGCCAATCCACCCTAACCTGCATTTCGTTGGAACTGTGGGAGGAATGCCACGCAGACACAGGGAGAATGTACAAACTCCACACAGACAGTCACCCGAGGCTGGACTCGAACCTGGGACCATGAGGCAGCTAACCACTGAGCCACCCATGATTGGTAAGGAATAATTACACAGGCATCTGAAATGGAGTTAAAAATCACACAACACCAGGTTATAGTCCAACAGGTTTAACCTGATATTACCTGAAAGAGCATCGCTCCGAAAGCTAGTGTGCTTCCAATTAAACCTGTTGGACTATAACCTGGTGTTGTGTGATTTTTAATTTTGTCCACCCCAGTCCAACACCGGCATCTCCGAATCTGAAATGGATAACATGAAACAAGCAGCTCATTGGTTCCCCCTAGGGATTGGAAATGGGATCTCAATTGTGAAATGGGTGGATGAAGTGGAGAAATATCATTTGCACATTCCCCCCCCCTGTCTGTGTGGGGTTTCCTCCAGTTTCCTCCCACTATCCTATGTGAATGTTCCCTTTGCATTTTACTGAGCAAATATTTACAAGACTGAATGGCTGGTTCTGTTCTTTTATCTGGTATTGCATAGCGACCCCTTATTATAGTCATAGAGATGTACAGCATGGAAACAGACCCTTCGGTCCAACCTGTCCATGCCGACCAGATATCCCAACCCAATCTAAACTAGTTAAACTGCAGCTACCCCACAGACTGGGGTGGAGTGGAACTCCCAGATAGTTAAAGACTGTCAATTAAGCTTGTTACTTTGACTGGGCCTCACTCGCTATCAAAGCATCTCAGGCAAGATGCCCCCTTATTAGCCTGCTGCTCTTGGACAAAATGAAAACAGTTAAGGAACATTGCCATAGCCCAATGGTTATTAATATGGTTAAAGCGTGTAGGGCAATGTATCGGAGTGACGGCAATATTGCCAAAATGTCACTATTTTTTACACCCATAGTTGGTATGTTGGGTTTTCAGCCAGGGATGGTGGACTTGGGGTTTAAACTATGGGCAGCTAGGGTTGTGTCTTGCCTGAGTGGCTTATTCGAGGGGGATATACTGATGTCTTTTGACCAGTTGGCTTGGAAATATGAGTTGCCCAGTGGGGACCTCTTCCATTTTTTTCAAATTAGAGATTTCATACTAAAACAGACCACACGTACAATTGCAACATATGAACAGCATCTGGATGGGTAGGTGAATAGGAAGGGTTAGGAGGGATATGCTGGCAAATGGGACTAGATTAGATTGGGATATCTGGTCAGCATGGACGAATTGGACCGAAGGGTCTGTTGCCATGCTATACAGCTCTATGACTCTATGACAATCCAAACATGTGCAGGTTAGGGTGAATTGGCCGTGCTAAATTGTCCCACAGTGCCCAGGGATATGCAGGTTAGGGTGGATTGGCTGTGCGAAATTGTCCCATAGTGTCCAGGGATGTGCAGGTTAGGGTGGATTGGCCGTGCTAAATTGTCCGATAGTGCCCCGGGATGTGCAGGTTAGGGTGGATTGGCCGTGCTAAATTGCCCCATAGTGCCCAGGGATGTGCAGGTTAGGGTGGATTGGCCGTGCTAAATTGCCCCATAGTGCCCAGGGATGTGCAGGTTAGGGTGGATTGGCCGTGCTAAATTGCCCCATAGTGCCCAGGGATGTGCAGGTTAGGGTGGATTGGCCGTGCTAAATTGCCCCATAGTGCCCAGGGATGTGCAGGTTAGGGTGGATTGGCCGTGCTAAATTGCCCCATAGTGCCCAGGGATGTGCAGGTTAGGGTGGATTGGCCGTGCTAAATTGCCCCATAGTGCCCAGGGATGTGCAGGTTAGGGTGGATTGGCCGTGCTAAATTGCCCCATAGTGCCCAGGGATGTGCAGGTTAGGGTGGATTGGCCGTGCTAAATTGCCCCATAGTGCCCAGGGATGTGCAGGTTAGGGTGGATTGGCCGTGCTAAATTGCCCCATAGTGCCCAGGGATGTGCAGGTTAGGGTGGATTGGCCGTGCTAAATTGCCCCATAGTGCCCAGGGATGTGCAGGTTAGGGTGGATTGGCCGTGCTAAATTGCCCCATAGTGCCCAGGGATGTGCAGGTTAGGGTGGATTGGCCGTGCTAAATTGCCCCATAGTGCCCAGGGATGTGCAGGTTAGGGTGGATTGGCCGTGCTAAATTGCCCCATAGTGCCCAGGGATGTGCAGGTTAGGGTGGATTGGCCGTGCTAAATTGCCCCATAGTGCCCAGGGATGTGCAGGTTAGGGTGGATTGGCCGTGCTAAATTGCCCCATAGTGCCCAGGGATGTGCAGGTTAGGGTGGATTGGCCGTGCTAAATTGCCCCATAGTGCCCAGGGATGTGCAGGTTAGGGTGGATTGGCCGTGCTAAATTGCCCCATAGTGCCCAGGGATGTGCAGGTTAGGGTGGATTGGCCGTGCTAAATTGCCCCATAGTGCCCAGGGATGTGCAGGTTAGGGTGGATTGGCCGTGCTAAATTGCCCCATAGTGCCCAGGGATGTGCAGGTTAGGGTGGATTGGCCGTGCTAAATTGCCCCATAGTGCCCAGGGATGTGCAGGTTAGGGTGGATTGGCCGTGCTAAATTGCCCCATAGTGCCCAGGGATGTGCAGGTTAGGGTGGATTGGCCGTGCTAAATTGCCCCATAGTGCCCAGGGATGTGCAGGTTAGGGTGGATTGGCCGTGCTAAATTGCCCCATAGTGCCCAGGGATGTGCAGGTTAGGGTGGATTGGCCGTGCTAAATTGCCCCATAGTGCCCAGGGATGTGCAGGTTAGGGTGGATTGGCCGTGCTAAATTGCCCCATAGTGCCCAGGGATGTGCAGGTTAGGGTGGATTGGCCGTGCTAAATTGCCCCATAGTGCCCAGGGATGTGCAGGTTAGGGTGGATTGGCCGTGCTAAATTGCCCCATAGTGCCCAGGGATGTGCAGGTTAGGGTGGATTGGCCGTGCTAAATTGCCCCATAGTGCCCAGGGATGTGCAGGTTAGGGTGGATTGGCCGTGCTAAATTGCCCCATAGTGCCCAGGGATGTGCAGGTTAGGGTGGATTGGCCGTGCTAAATTGCCCCATAGTGCCCAGGGATGTGCAGGTTAGGGTGGATTGGCCGTGCTAAATTGCCCCATAGTGCCCAGGGATGTGCAGGTTAGGGTGGATTGGCCGTGCTAAATTGCCCCATAGTGCCCAGGGATGTGCAGGTTAGGGTGGATTGGCCGTGCTAAATTGCCCCATAGTGCCCAGGGATGTGCAGGTTAGGGTGGATTGGCCGTGCTAAATTGCCCCATAGTGCCCAGGGATGTGCAGGTTAGGGTGGATTGGCCGTGCTAAATTGCCCCATAGTGCCCAGGGATGTGCAGGTTAGGGTGGATTGGCCGTGCTAAATTGCCCCATAGTGCCCAGGGATGTGCAGGTTAGGGTGGATTGGCCGTGCTAAATTGCCCCATAGTGCCCAGGGATGTGCAGGTTAGGGTGGATTGGCCGTGCTAAATTGCCCCATAGTGCCCAGGGATGTGCAGGTTAGGGTGGATTGGCCGTGCTAAATTGCCCCATAGTGCCCAGGGATGTGCAGGTTAGGGTGGATTGGCCGTGCTAAATTGCCCCATAGTGCCCAGGGATGTGCAGGTTAGGGTGGATTGGCCGTGCTAAATTGCCCCATAGTGCCCAGGGATGTGCAGGTTAGGGTGGATTGGCCGTGCTAAATTGCCCCATAGTGCCCAGGGATGTGCAGGTTAGGGTGGATTGGCCGTGCTAAATTGCCCCATAGTGCCCAGGGATGTGCAGGTTAGGGTGGATTGGCCGTGCTAAATTGCCCCATAGTGCCCAGGGATGTGCAGGTTAGGGTGGATTGGCCGTGCTAAATTGCCCCATAGTGCCCAGGGATGTGCAGGTTAGGGTGGATTGGCCGTGCTAAATTGCCCCATAGTGCCCAGGGATGTGCAGGTTAGGGTGGATTGGCCGTGCTAAATTGCCCCATAGTGCCCAGGGATGTGCAGGTTAGGGTGGATTGGCCGTGCTAAATTGCCCCATAGTGCCCAGGGATGTGCAGGTTAGGGTGGATTGGCCGTGCTAAATTGCCCCATAGTGCCCAGGGATGTGCAGGTTAGGGTGGATTGGCCGTGCTAAATTGCCCCATAGTGCCCAGGGATGTGCAGGTTAGGGTGGATTGGCCGTGCTAAATTGCCCCATAGTGCCCAGGGATGTGCAGGTTAGGGTGGATTGGCCGTGCTAAATTGCCCCATAGTGCCCAGGGATGTGCAGGTTAGGGTGGATTGGCCGTGCTAAATTGCCCCATAGTGCCCAGGGATGTGCAGGTTAGGGTGGATTGGCCGTGCTAAATTGCCCCATAGTGCCCAGGGATGTGCAGGTTAGGGTGGATTGGCCGTGCTAAATTGCCCCATAGTGCCCAGGGATGTGCAGGTTAGGGTGGATTGGCCGTGCTAAATTGCCCCATAGTGCCCAGGGATGTGCAGGTTAGGGTGGATTGGCCGTGCTAAATTGCCCCATAGTGCCCAGGGATGTGCAGGTTAGGGTGGATTGGCCGTGCTAAATTGCCCCATAGTGCCCAGGGATGTGCAGGTTAGGGTGGATTGGCCGTGCTAAATTGCCCCATAGTGCCCAGGGATGTGCAGGTTAGGGTGGATTGGCCGTGCTAAATTGCCCCATAGTGCCCAGGGATGTGCAGGTTAGGGTGGATTGGCCGTGCTAAATTGCCCCATAGTGCCCAGGGATGTGCAGGTTAGGGTGGATTGGCCGTGCTAAATTGCCCCATAGTGCCCAGGGATGTGCAGGTTAGGGTGGATTGGCCGTGCTAAATTGCCCCATAGTGCCCAGGGATGTGCAGGTTAGGGTGGATTGGCCGTGCTAAATTGCCCCATAGTGCCCAGGGATGTGCAGGTTAGGGTGGATTGGCCGTGCTAAATTGCCCCATAGTGCCCAGGGATGTGCAGGTTAGGGTGGATTGGCCGTGCTAAATTGCCCCATAGTGCCCAGGGATGTGCAGGTTAGGGTGGATTGGCCGTGCTAAATTGCCCCATAGTGCCCAGGGATGTGCAGGTTAGGGTGGATTGGCCGTGCTAAATTGCCCCATAGTGCCCAGGGATGTGCAGGTTAGGGTGGATTGGCCGTGCTAAATTGCCCCATAGTGCCCAGGGATGTGCAGGTTAGGGTGGATTGGCCGTGCTAAATTGCCCCATAGTGCCCAGGGATGTGCAGGTTAGGGTGGATTGGCCGTGCTAAATTGCCCCATAGTGCCCAGGGATGTGCAGGTTAGGGTGGATTGGCCGTGCTAAATTGCCCCATAGTGCCCAGGGATGTGCAGGTTAGGGTGGATTGGCCGTGCTAAATTGCCCCATAGTGCCCAGGGATGTGCAGGTTAGGGTGGATTGGCCGTGCTAAATTGCCCCATAGTGCCCAGGGATGTGCAGGTTAGGGTGGATTGGCCGTGCTAAATTGCCCCATAGTGCCCAGGGATGTGCAGGTTAGGGTGGATTGGCCGTGCTAAATTGCCCCATAGTGCCCAGGGATGTGCAGGTTAGGGTGGATTGGCCGTGCTAAATTGCCCCATAGTGCCCAGGGATGTGCAGGTTAGGGTGGATTGGCCGTGCTAAATTGCCCCATAGTGCCCAGGGATGTGCAGGTTAGGGTGGATTGGCCGTGCTAAATTGCCCCATAGTGCCCAGGGATGTGCAGGTTAGGGTGGATTGGCCGTGCTAAATTGCCCCATAGTGCCCAGGGATGTGCAGGTTAGGGTGGATTGGCCGTGCTAAATTGCCCCATAGTGCCCAGGGATGTGCAGGTTAGGGTGGATTGGCCGTGCTAAATTGCCCCATAGTGCCCAGGGATGTGCAGGTTAGGGTGGATTGGCCGTGCTAAATTGCCCCATAGTGCCCAGGGATGTGCAGGTTAGGGTGGATTGGCCGTGCTAAATTGCCCCATAGTGCCCAGGGATGTGCAGGTTAGGGTGGATTGGCCGTGCTAAATTGCCCCATAGTGCCCAGGGATGTGCAGGTTAGGGTGGATTGGCCGTGCTAAATTGCCCCATAGTGCCCAGGGATGTGCAGGTTAGGGTGGATTGGCCGTGCTAAATTGCCCCATAGTGCCCAGGGATGTGCAGGTTAGGGTGGATTGGCCGTGCTAAATTGCCCCATAGTGCCCAGGGATGTGCAGGTTAGGGTGGATTGGCCGTGCTAAATTGCCCCATAGTGCCCAGGGATGTGCAGGTTAGGGTGGATTGGCCGTGCTAAATTGCCCCATAGTGCCCAGGGATGTGCAGGTTAGGGTGGATTGGCCGTGCTAAATTGCCCCATAGTGCCCAGGGATGTGCAGGTTAGGGTGGATTGGCCGTGCTAAATTGCCCCATAGTGCCCAGGGATGTGCAGGTTAGGGTGGATTGGCCGTGCTAAATTGCCCCATAGTGCCCAGGGATGTGCAGGTTAGGGTGGATTGGCCGTGCTAAATTGCCCCATAGTGCCCAGGGATGTGCAGGTTAGGGTGGATTGGCCGTGCTAAATTGCCCCATAGTGCCCAGGGATGTGCAGGTTAGGGTGGATTGGCCGTGCTAAATTGCCCCATAGTGCCCAGGGATGTGCAGGTTAGGGTGGATTGGCCGTGCTAAATTGCCCCATAGTGCCCAGGGATGTGCAGGTTAGGGTGGATTGGCCGTGCTAAATTGCCCCATAGTGCCCAGGGATGTGCAGGTTAGGGTGGATTGGCCGTGCTAAATTGCCCCATAGTGCCCAGGGATGTGCAGGTTAGGGTGGATTGGCCGTGCTAAATTGCCCCATAGTGCCCAGGGATGTGCAGGTTAGGGTGGATTGGCCGTGCTAAATTGCCCCATAGTGCCCAGGGATGTGCAGGTTAGGGTGGATTGGCCGTGCTAAATTGCCCCATAGTGCCCAGGGATGTGCAGGTTAGGGTGGATTGGCCGTGCTAAATTGCCCCATAGTGCCCAGGGATGTGCAGGTTAGGGTGGATTGGCCGTGCTAAATTGCCCCATAGTGCCCAGGGATGTGCAGGTTAGGGTGGATTGGCCGTGCTAAATTGCCCCATAGTGCCCAGGGATGTGCAGGTTAGGGTGGATTGGCCGTGCTAAATTGCCCCATAGTGCCCAGGGATGTGCAGGTTAGGGTGGATTGGCCGTGCTAAATTGCCCCATAGTGCCCAGGGATGTGCAGGTTAGGGTGGATTGGCCGTGCTAAATTGCCCCATAGTGCCCAGGGATGTGCAGGTTAGGGTGGATTGGCCGTGCTGGTCTCTCCTTGTTGCTCAATGTCTCCATCCCAGGGAACATCGTGGTGAACCTCCTCTGTACCCCCTCCAGTGCGATCACCTCCGTCCTGTAGTGAGGGGACCAGAACTGTACAGACTGCGGCCTGACCAACCCTCTGTATAACTCTGACATTACCTCCCTGCTCTTATACTCTACCCACGACTGACGAGAGCCAGTGTCCCATACGCCTTAACTATTCCGAATCACGTGCTCTGCTGACTTCAGGGATCTGTGAATAATCACCCCAGGATTCCTGTGTTCCTCTGTGTGCTGTCATTCATTAAATACTCCCTCATTTTGTTACTCCTTCCAAAGAGCAGCTCCTCATCAGGGTTAAACACCATCTGCGTCGAGAGTGTGTTGCTGGAAAAGCACAACAGGTCAGGCATCATCCGAGGAGCAGGAGAATCGACGTTTTGGGCATTAGCCCTTCATCAGGAAATGTTGACTTTCCCGCTCCTCGGACGCTGCCTGACCTGCTGTACTTTCCCAGCACCGCACTCTCAACTCTGAGCTACAGCCTCCGCAGTCCTCACTGTCTCCTCAAACACCATCTGCCCCTGGTCTGTCCATCCATCCAACCCACCTCTCTCTTCCCGTAATCTCCGTCCATCTTCTTCACCATTAACCACTCGACCAATCTTGGTGTCGTCTGCAAATTTGCTGAACATTTCTCCCCCATTTTCATCTGTATCTAACGAACAATGAGGGTCCCAGTACTGGGCCTCATGGTACACCAGCCTCCAGTCACTCAAACAGCCTTCTACCCCTATCCTTTGTGTCCTATTATGAAGCCAGTTTCTGATCCACCTTACCCACTCTCCCTCAATTCGATGTGCTTTGGCCTTCTCAGTCAGTCTTCCCTATGGGACCTTGTCAAACGATTTGCTAAAGTCCATATCAACTACACCAACTGAACCTCCCTCATCCACACACTTGGTCACCTCTAAATAAAAATGCAACCAAATATTTTAGGCATGACCTCCCTGTGACAAAACCATGCTGACTGTCCCTCGTTAACCCATGCCTTTCCAAGTTGACATTAATTCGCCTCTTCCAGGTTTTCTCCAATAGTTTCCCTCCCGCTCATGGTGACACTCCCTGATCTGTAATTCTCTGGTTCATCTCTCCTACCTCTCTGATAAAAGTGGGTACCATGTTAGCCAGTCCTCTGGCACTTCCAGACGTGACCAGAGCGGAATTAAAAAGTTGTGTGAGAGCCCCTCCAACCCCACCGCCTCACCTCCGACAGCAGCCTGAGGGTGCAATTCATCCAGGCTGGGGGATTTGTCCATTTTCAAGCCCCATAAAGCTTCCAGTATCCCCCTCCCCCCAGTTCCTACGTCAAACTGCGCAAGTCCCTTACAGTCCCTTTCCCTGAATCCTTTTCCAGAGTGAAGACAGAAGCAAAAGATTCATACAACATCCTTCCGATATCCTGCGGCTTCACACACAGGTTACCCCCTTGGTCCTGAATGGGCCCTGCCCTTTGCCTGGTTAACCTTGTCCCTTTCTTGTATTTGTAAAATACCTTAGGAATCTGCCTAATCCTGTTTCCCAAGTGTGTCCCCCCTCCAATTGCTTTCTTAAGTTGCCTCTGACACTTCCTGTATTCCCTTGGGGGTGAGGGGGCACAGCTGCTGTTGCTCTCTTTCGACTTGTTAAAAGCCCTACTCTTCTTCCTCATCCAGTCCTGAACTGTCCTGGACCTCCAGGGTCCTCTGAACTATTTGCTCGGACATCGCCCTCAAAAGGGCACAAGATGGACCTGTACTCTCCCCAGCTCCTTTTTCAATGTTCCTCCCATTGCTCAGGTGTGGACTGACCTGCGGGGGATCTGTTCCCAGTCGACAATGGCCAGATCCCACTTTATTTCGATAAAATCCACCTTCCCTCCCAACCTGAAGTCATCTTTCGCAGGCCACCTCCTTCCTTGTCCAGAACAGATTTCAACTGTATTGTGTTGTGATCGCTATTCCCTCAATGCTCCCCCACTGCCACATCAAACACTCTTCCAGCTTCTTTCCCCAGAACCAGCTCCACCACTGCTCCATCCCTTTTTGTTCTACATATTGATACAAAAGCCTGCCCTGGACGCATTTCAAGAAATCCACCCCCTCTCAACCCTTAACACAATGACTATCCCAACTTATGTTGGGCAAGTTGAAATCCCCCAGTATAATTACCCGATTATTACTCTTAAGCACCTCTGTGAACCGTCCACATATTTGCCCTGCTCTTTCCCATTGTCTCTATGTGTGTGAGAGAGGGGTTGTGTGCCTGTGAGTGCACGTGTGTGCTTCTTTGTGTGTGTGTCATGTCCGATTGTGCGTGTGAGTGAGCATGTATAAATGCGTGTGTCTGAGAGTGTGTGATTGTTCGTGTACGTGTGTGTGATTGTAAGTGAGAGGGTGTGTGTGAGTCAGAGAGTCATAGAGATGTGACTCTACACACAGAAACAGACCCTTCGGTCTTACTCATCCATGCCAACCAGTTATCCTAACCCACTCTAGTCCCATTTGCCAGCATTTGGCCCCTATCCCTTCCTAATCATGTACCCATCCAGATGCCTCTTAAATGTTGTCATTGTACCAGCCTCCGCAACTTCCTCTGGCAGCTCATTCCATACACACACCACCCTCTGCATGAAAAAGTTTGCCCCTTAGGTCCATTTTCTATCTTTCCCCTCTCACCCTAAACCTATGCCCCTCTAGTTTTGGACTGTCCAACCCCAGGGAAAAGGCATTGTCTATTTACCCTATCCATGCCCGTCATAGTTTTATGAACCTCAATAATGTCACCCCTCAGCTTCCGAAACTCCAGGGAAAACAACCCCAGCCTATTCAGCCTCTCCCTATAGCTCAAACCTGGCAACGTCCTTGTAAATTTTTTCTGCACGTTTTCAAGTTTCACAATGCCCTTCCTATAGCAGGGAGTCCAGAATTTCACACAGTATTCCATAAGTCGCCGAAGCAATGTCCTGTACAGCTGCAACATGACCTCCCTGCTCCTATACTCAATACTCTGACCAATAAAGGAAAGCATCCCAAACGCCTCCTTCACTATCCTATCCACCTCCGACACCACTTTCAAGGAGCTATGAACCTGCACCCCAAGGTCTCTTTGTTCAGCCACACTCCCCAGGACCTGACCGTTATGTGTATACGTCCTGCTCTGACTTGCCTTTCCAAAATGCAGCACCGCACGTTTCTCTAAATTAAATTCCAATCTGTCACTCCTCGGCCCATCAGCCTGTCTGGTCAAGATCCTGTTTTACCCTGATGTAACCTTCTTTGCTGCCATCCTGTGTGAATGTATAAGTGTGTATGTGTATATACGTATGTGTATGAGTCTTTGTATGCATATCTGGGTATGTGAGTGAGTATTTGTATGTGCGGCTGTTTGTGTCCGTGGGTGTCTTTGTGTAAGTGAGTGAGTGTGTGTGAGATTACACATTTGTCTGCGTGTGTGTATCTGTGTGAGTGAGTGTGTGTGTGTGATTGTAAGTGGGGTGTGAATGCGTGTGTGTATATTGTGAGTGTGTGTGTGTGCGTGAGCCTGTGAGTGTGTGGATGTACATGTGTATGTGTGCATATATGTGTTTACGTGGGTGGCTATGTACATCTGAGTCTGTGTGAGAGTGTGTGTGTGTGAGTAAGAGTGCATGTATGTGAATGTTAATGTATGTGATTGTGAGTGTGTGAGAGAGCCTGTGTGTACATTTTTGTGTGTGAATATGTGTGTGATTGTAATTGTGAAAGTGTGTCTGTGAGAAACTGAGTGTGTTCACGCATGTGTGTGTGCACGTGTGCATTAATATATGCATGTGTTTGTCTTCATCTGTGAGAGTGTATGTATACCCCTGTACGAGTGTGAGTGATAGTGTGTTTGTGTAATAGTGAGTGTGTTGGTGCATGTGTGTTTGAGTATGTGTGCGAGTGAGTGTGTAAGAAA
>NW_025211646.1:0-3255 GCF_004010195.1 Chiloscyllium plagiosum
AGCTCTGACACCCTGACCCTCTCACGCTTAATCGCTCACTGTCACCCTAACATTCTGAACTAAGTCCGCCTCCAACCAGTGATTTCTTCAGAAACACTCTGTCAACGCTACCCTGTCCCCCCACAATCATTTAGTCAAACATCACACTGACGACCTGGAACTCACTTCCTCAATGTTACCCTGAATCTCCCACACTCTTTCTGTAACCATCACCTTGTCGTCCTCAAATTCTATACGACACCGTCACCCTGACCCCCTAACACTCACTTTGTCTTTCACGACGCTGACGATCTCACATTCACGCAATCACTATCACCCTGACACCATGGAACTCACTCCATCACCGACAAGCTGACAAGCACACACTCATTCCCTCACGGTCACCCGACTCCTTCATACTCACCTCTTCCCCTTCCCCTGACCTCTAAATTGCACCCCGTCACAGTCACCCTGAGCACTTAACTCTCACTCCGTCACGGTCACCCTGAACATCTCACACAACTCCATCACTATCATGCTGACCCATCCCACTCCCTATATCATTGTTACTCAAACCTCATCACACGCACTGTCACTGTCACTCTGACAGCCTCACCGTCACTCTGTCACCATCACCCTGACCTCCTCGCACTCATCTGACACCGTCACCCCGACCTCTTCGTACTCACTCTGTTATGTCACCCCGAAACGTTCCCATTCACTAAGTCAGCGACACCATGTCCCCATTAAACTCAAATGGAAAAAGTCATTTTGACACGACTTACAGTCACTTCATCGCTGGCAAAATGATCCACTGACACTAACTCTGACACGGTCACCCTGAAATCCGTGTATTGACTCCATCACCATCACACTGTCGCCCTCACACTAACTCCACCTCTTCACCCTGAGTTCCTCACAGTCACGCTGGACTCTTCACTCTCACCCCTTCTGATTCTCTCCATAGACTTCGGCCTGATCCCCTCAGTATCCCTCCGTCAGCGTCAGCCTCAGGCCACCACATTCACTTCATGAACTTCTCCCTGACCTCCCCACACTCACTCTGTCAAAATGAACCACTTGCACAAACTCTGTCCCAGTCACGCTCAACCCCCTAAATTCACTCTGTCGCCATGATCCTGACACCCTCACACTCACTCCCCCCATTGTCACCCTTAGCTCCTCGTGGTCACTCTTTGGCCATCACTCTGGCCCCTTCACACTCACTGTGTCAACGTCAGCCTTACACCACCGAACGCATTTCATCAACTTCTCCCTGAACACTTCACACTCACTCTGTGTCTGTCAATATGACCAACGCATACTAACTGTCACAGTTACCCTGAACCCGTCGCATTCACTCAGTCTTCATCATCACCCTGACCCCAATCTCTCACTGTCACGTTGATATACTCAGCAAAATCAGCCTCCATCCTGTGATTTCTTCCGAATTACTCAATCACCGTTACCCTGTCCCCTCATAATCAGTCAGTTGCCATCACCAAGTCCCCTTCACATTCATTCATTTACCCTCACTCTGACCAACTCACAGTCACACACCCTTTGTCTCCCTGATCCCATCACAGACAGACTGTCAACCTCAGCCTAAAACCTCTATCACACTGACACCATCACACTGACAATCTGACACTCACTCATCAAAGTTTCCCTGACCCCCTGAGACTCCCAGTAGCCCTGAATCTCTCACAATCACTCCGTCACACGCTGTCAACATCACCCTGACGCCCATACATTCAGTTCACCACTGTCATCCCTTGAGCTCCTCAAAGTCACTCTGAGTCCCTCTCAAGCATTTCACCGCTGTCACCCTAAGCTCCTCACAGTCACTTGGTGACCATCGGACTGACACCCTCACACTCACTCCATCAACGTCAGCCTCACGTCTCCACACTCACTCCATCAACTTCTCCCTGACCATGACTTCACTCACTTATACCCAGTCAAAACAACCTACTCACACTAACTCTGTCAGACTCGCTCTGAACCCCTCAAAATCACGCTGACACGATCACCCTGAGACCCTCACACTCACTCCGCTGACGACACCCTGAACCCTTTAGACTCACTCCGTCAAAACCAGCCTCACGCCACTACACTCACTCCATCAAGTTCCCCGTGACACATTTCACATTTACTCTGCCACCATCACCCTGATTCTTTTACAGTCTCTCACTGTCATTCTTGGTCTTTCACATTCACTCCATCACTGTCAATCTGAATCTCTCGCACTCACTCTGTCACTTGATGCCCTCACATGAACCCCATCACCGTCGCCCTTAACCCTTCACTCTCAGTGCATCTATATCCTCCTGTAACCTACTCAGATGTCCATCTTTACTCAGCGAGTCGTGAGTTCATGGAATGCCCTGCCAGTAGCAGTGGTGGACTCTCCCTCTTTATGGGCATTTACACGGGCATTGGATCGACATATGGAGGATCGTGGGCTCGTGTAGGTTAGGTGGGCTTGGATCCGCGCAACATCGAGGGCCAAAGGGCCTGTACTGCGCTGTATTTTTCTATGTTCTATGTTCTATCACCATAATTCTGGCCCCCCTTACACTCACCTCTTCACAATTACGCTGACATCCCCTGATACTCATTCTATCACAGCCACACTGCACCCCTCTCAATTTCTCCACGGCGGTCACGCTGGCCACCTCACACTCACTCCATTACCATCAAGCGAACTTCATCTCACTCAATTTGTCACTGTTACCCGGAACCCCACGTGCTCAGCCCGTCACCCTATCCCTGTGGCTAGCCCCACTCTCACTCTTTATCCCATGACAGGCATTCTATCATGGCCACACTGACTCCATCACACTCATTCCTTCGCAGACCTTAAGCCCCTCGGACTCCCAACATCACTGTCAGCCTGACCCCCTCAACTTCACCCTGTTCGCCTAACAATCACTCCGTTATCGTCACCTTAAAACACCACGCAGTGACTCTGTCACAGTCACACTGACCGCATCACATTCACTTTGTCACCACCAACCGGTCCCGCTCACACTCCACCCATCACCTTTGCCCTCACATGCACTCCCAGCTGTCAATCGTTATCCCATCAAACTTTATTAAAGTTGCGATGAACCCCTGACACTAACATGTTACATTAACCAGGATCCACTCATACGCATTCTGCACAGTCACCCTGACCGACTCACTGTCACTCTGTCACCGTCACCTTTATCGACTAAGACAAATTCCCCCTATGTCACCTTCACCCCTCAGACTCGCTCCATCACTGCCACC
>NW_025211646.1:3270-6203 GCF_004010195.1 Chiloscyllium plagiosum
CATCCCGTTACAGTCTCTCAATATTAGTCTTGCCCCTCACTTTCACGCCATCAACGTTACTCTGGCCTCTGCGTCCTCATTCCGTCACGTCATAATGTTTCCCCCTCGCAGCCACACACTATCGCTCGCAACCACTCTGTTTCAGTTACCTTGTCCTACTCACACTCACTCCATCACAGTCACCCAGCCCCCTCGCCTCACTATGTCACCATTACTCTGAAACCCTCATACTTCGTCCATGACCGTCACTCGGCCAACCTCACACTAACCCCTTCACTGCTACCCGGACGCCACAGACACACTCCTCTAATGTCACCATTTACCCCCTCACAGTAATTCTCTCTGTGTTGACCTGATTTCCCGCACACTCACTCTGTCACCAGCACCCTCACCCCCGCACTCACTCCCTCTCTGTAACCGTGACTCCTCACATGTACTCCGCTTCCATCACACTGACTCCCTCAAACTCACTTCATCCCCATGAGGGCCTCACACTCACTCCGTCACTTTCATGCAGACACTCATCACTATCACCCTGGCCTTCTCACACTGGCTCCATCATCGTCACTCTGTCCCCCTCAAACTCATTTCATCACTGTCACCATGACCCCCTCACGCTCACTCAGTAACCATCGCACGGACTCACTCACGCTCCCTCTGCCACTGTAACCCTGGCACCTCATATACACTCCATAAAAATCACTCTGACCCCTCACGCTTTCTCCATCACTGTCACTTTGACACGCTCACTCCTCATCCGTCACTGTTACCCTGACCCCCTCACACTCACTGCATCACCTCATCCTGCCCCCTCACATGATTGCGATTCGCAGTGACCCCTCACACACGCTCTGTTACTGTCACACGGACATCCCTCACAGTCACTCCATCACATACCTCTACCCCTAACTGCTCACTCCGTCATCATCAGCCTGACCCCCGACACTCATCACCATTACCCGAACCTCGTCATACATACTCCGTCATCTCAACGCTGATAGCGCTACATTCTCTCCCACTCTGTCACGTTGCCCTCCTCACATTCACTGCATCTATTTCAGCATAATGTTATGACACAGGGTAAACCATACTTCTAATTTAATCCAGACATCGAGAACAGCTCACTTCACCTCTTAATGTGTAAAAGTAAGAGTGACAAAGAGCCATGGAATCCCAGCATTTAAAGAGAAAAAAAACACTATTATTTGACTCGAAGAATTAGACAGAATGTCAAACAACAACTTTCGACACTCTATTCTGCCTTTGTCTGATTGGTGTGACAAAGAGCCATGGAATCCCAGCATTTAAAGAGAAAAAAACACTATTATTTGACTCGAAGAATTAGACAGAATGTCAAACAACAACTTTCGACACTCTATTCTGCCTTTGTCTGATTGGTTTATCTTGCTCTGACTCAACAACAATATACTGATCCATAAAAGTGTTCCGATAAATTGAAAAAAGTCAAATTCCGCAACCAGTCAGCTCTCAGACTTCGCTTTGTATTATCCTCTGTCGATTTTTCTGAGTGGTCTTTTCTTAAGTGTTCTGCTGCACAGACTTCATATGAAAATGAACATTTTAGATAGCGTCTCTGAGGGCAGTCTCTTTTTTGGTGCTCTTTGCTACTCTGGCTAACTGTTCAAAATGCCTGTTTTTTATACACTAAAACATCGGATTGTCTCATTGGTTTGATTTTGACAAAACATTAAAATTCAAATTCGATTGCATTTTGATATATTGTGATACAGTTTATACTGATTAGTCAAGTTCGAATTTGCTGTGAGCGATAGCAACATCCACGTCACAACTAAATGTTACTTTTTATTTTCTCCCTGCACACTCTGTGCTTGCTAAGTCCGTGCTGGCTTCCACTCTCTTAAAAGTAACGTACACAAATGCACCTCCAAGACACCTCCCCTTTCGGAAAATAATGACCCATAATAAGGAAAAGATCGCTTCTTTATTTCTATATCTTAATTGTCATGAAATACATAAGACTTCAATCCAAGTTCATAATAATCTGTTCCCACACAGTTATAAAGTTGGGTAGATAAAAATCTCATCTATAATTTGTCAGTTAAATCCATAATAATGCATCTGCTATTATATCCTTATGACACGTATGATTTTCAAATTAAAATTCTGTAACATAAGACTCCAAAGAAATGGTCTCATATTCTAGTCTTTGAAGAATATAACGGTTTGTGATACGTGTACAACACTGTTTCTGAGATGCTGTTTTGACTTAAACATGAACATTTTATTTGGTGAGTGTTGAGTTCCTTTGAAAAGTTATCAACTTGCAGTTCAATTCCATCATCATGCTCCTGTAGCAGTATAACTCCAACATTCATGTCAGAAAAATCGATAGCAACTTTCAAGGATTTCAAAAAGTATGGTGTATCTGAAACGGGGGCGGTGATTAATATTACCTTTACGTTGTCAATTGCCTCCTGATATTATTCAGTCTGTCAAAACTTTGTGCTCTTCTTTGGAAAATCTTTTAACAGTGCGAATACGCTCATGAAGTTTGGAACAAACTTCAAATAGAATCCGGTTAGTCCCAAGCATTGAAGCACCTCTTTCTTCGGAGTTGTTTGTGGGAATTGTTTGAAGGCATTCGTCTTTGAATTCCTTTTGGCCAACCTTCCATGACACCGATGTAATGTCCCAAGAACCTCATTTCTGCTTTCCACAATTCAGTTTTGATCAGGTTTATTACCAGTTTTGTTTCTCTCAATCGGTCAAAGAGCTCTTCCAACTTTATCATGTTATCATCCCAGGACTCACTAAAGATCGCTGCATCTACCAAATAGACTGCACAGATTGTTAATCCACCGTCACTGCGTTCATGCATCTTTAGATCGTGGCGGGTGCATTCTTCATTCCAAAGGGTATTACTTTGAAATGATGTCGCACATTTGGTGTTA
>NW_025211646.1:7622-23104 GCF_004010195.1 Chiloscyllium plagiosum
GTAATATGAGACCGTTGCTCCAAATGAATCTCTCTGGATAGCCCCTGACGCGGGAAGAAAGCTACTAACTCCTCTAGTACCTGTTTTGCCTTAATACTCCGTAATGGAATTGCCTCATTTAAACACATCCATTAAGGTGAACTGGTACCGGTTACCACTTTTAGTTCTTGGGAAGGGTCCTACACCATTAATTATAACCCGCGTGAAGGGTTGTTCAAAAGTGGGAATTGATAACGAAAGTGCTGGTTTTACTACTGCCTGTGGCTAACCTATGAATTGGCACGTGTGACATACACGACAAAAGTTAACCACATCCGTGTGCACTCCAGGCTAACAAAAATGTTATTTGTACGTTATCCTGAGTCTTCCGTACACCGACTTGACCCTCTACAGTTAGTTAATGTGATACTTGTAACACAACATGACTGTGTGCTACCGGCAACACAATCGAGTGCAATTCGGCCCATTTCTCCTCTGCACTCACCTGCTCTCGTCTCCATTCTCGTCAGAGGATTCTACCTTTCAGTTAATATCCCTCCAGAATATTCTCTGCCTTCTTTTCAGAGTACGAATCAACATATGTACAATTTATTTTCTCGTCTATCTGTTGCAAATAGCCTTTGCATTGGTCTTTCAGGACTTGACACTTCACGCACGGCCTATACAAGTTTTGTTACCACACAATTTGGAAAAAATACCAATGTATTTTTTTCTTAATTTCTTAGTTTGTTTTTGGTATTTCTTGGGCTTCTCCATAACAAGGGGTATCACTCCAAGCCTGGACCTGCTAAATCAATTTCAAGAACAAACTGGATTCCTGGAATTGTCACTCACTCCTCTTGTTACTACTCAAGTCTTGAATTGGCACTCCAATACGATCTTCCCGAGGGTAATGCTAGATTTATGTCCATCTATCACACAAATTACCACTGCCTCGGGTAACAGATCAGAAAGAGGGCAAATTTGTTTATCTCCCACAATTAGAGACGAGTTAGATCCTCTACCTCTTAAAATTATGACTATTGCCCTCCTTCCTCTGTTTCTTCGCAGTAAACTTTACCCACAGAGCCGATTTCTTTCCAGATATCGTGCACTTACTCCATTACCTGCCCCTGCCTATGCTGCGCTCTCTCCAGCTGCTTATTGATTTTGCTTAGCGTTTCCTTTACTACTTTCACTGATGCCATTGGCTTAGGATCTTCTACAACATATTTTCTCACATCGTCTTTCTTCAAGAAACAGCGCTGAGACTTTACCTTCCCCAAATTCTGGCAGCAAACGTATCTTTTACCAGTGTCCTTCGTGAACTGCTAGCAATCAAATTTTCTGTGTCCTACTCCATTCCAGTGAAAAGGCAGGAGGACTTTCATCTCCTTGCCAAACTCTTTGGCTTCTTTACCTTGTGTTAAACAGTTACCGGTATCCTCTAATGTTTGTTCTGTAATGTACGACCACCCTTCTCTCAACTTCTATCCCTGATAGAATGAAATTTATCCCAGAAACTTGACTTATGCACCAACATGTATTCATCTGCTAAGGCTTCTGCTCTTCTCACTTCCTGAACTTTCTGTTCATCCACGTGAATTCGTATCATCTGTAAAAATGAGGTCTTATCTATTTAGGTCTTTATCTCTTTATAAATCCAGCGCACATCTTACAAAATTATTATGGCTAATTCCTTCGAACTCAGCATAATGCTGGCCAGGTTCCTTCTTTAAGTTTCTGAACTGCGTTTCTAAGCACCTGGTAGCAATTCATAAGCACTTAAGATAGCCTGTTTGACCTCTTTGCAATCTTCAGACACCACACTTGAGAGCGCTGCAAATACCTCACTCTGTCTCTGTCTGACTGTTTAGTCTGAATTAGCATTAGCCACAGGTCCTCGGAACACTACACCTGGCGAATCAATGTTACATGTGAAATAAGGAAGGCTTCAACAACTTTCTCATCGAAATGTGGCAGAGTTTGACATATTTGGATATATCACTATCTTCTCTTTATATCTCCAACATGTTAACTTGGCTATGGTTTCTAAGTATCAACTTCTCAAGTTCAAAAAACAAAGTTCTTTCTTTTGCCCTCTACATTCTATTTCTGTCACACTCTCTTTTCAGCTAAGAAAAGTCTCTGCCTTTCTTTTTTCTATCTCTCGTCTCTCTTTTTCTCTTTCTCTTTGCTCAGCTAAGAACTTCCTCTGTCCATTTCTGGCTCTTACACCTTTCTCTTCTCTCTCCCTTTCTCTTCCTCTCTGCCTCGTCTTTTCTCCCACTCTCTCTTTGTTTAATTTCTAACGCCAATTCCTTCATTTATAACTTAAAGTTTTCTAACTCGGCTGCAGTTGTCTGTTTCTCTGACACACCTAAGTGTTTGAGTAATTCCATTCCAATTTCCGCAATATGTTTGTCCATGGTTACACTCAATTCTAACCTCTTTCCTAATTCCATGACTGTGGTCCTTTCTTTTCCCTCTTAACTTTATTGGCAAATTTACAAATCATCCTCCATCCCCAGAACCTCTTCAGCAATTGTAACAACCATTTCCCTCACTTTTAATTTTATCAAACCCCAAGTAACCGAAATTAAATGCATTATCTCATCTACATTTTATTTAAAGATCTCGGACACTAACTGGTAAATGTTTAAATAGAGTGGGCGTTTTCCCTAACCTAACTCTATTAAAATCTGTCTAAATCACAGACTGGATCTGTCTGAACCTGTTCATGTCACGGCCACAAACCGACAATATGTTATGACATCGAGTAAACCTTGTGTTTTCTTTTAAACCAGACACACAGAAAATTTTACACCGCCTCTTAAACAACAAGAACGATCTATCTTGTTTGTTTGCTTTACCTACCTCGCATTCGCCAGCAATGCGAGAAAACCCGATTAGTAAGTTTTACAAAAAATATCAAATTTCAAATCCAGTCAGAAATTTGGATTCCCCTCTGTCTTGTCCTGCCTTCTTTCCTTCGGTCTTTTGCTTCACAGATTTCATTTGAACAGGTACGATTCAGAGACCGTCTCTGCGGGCAGTCTATTTGTTGGTGCTTCTTTGACACTCTAGACAAATGTTCAATATGCCCAACTTTTAACCCGAAACGTTGGACTGTCTCATTGGTTTGATGACGTCAAATCACCAAAATTCAGATTCGACTGGATTTTGGTACCTTGGGGAATGGTTTACAATGATAGGCCAAATTCGAATTTCTTGAATACCACAGCAACTCAGCACAGATTTTTGTTTCAAATACAGATGTGACATTTTTCGATTTCTCAGCATACCTGTTCTTTTCACGTCCTTTCCAGCTTTCATTCTCCCTTAAAGGTATAGAACATAACTACTCGTTCATAAAAACCAGAGAACAAACCTCATCATCTGGAGAAACAGCTGTCCAGCCTTCACACTCAGGAGGCACTGCTTTACATGATGTACTATAATCACTCTGATAATTGGATAGTGTTTGAACAGATATCTCAACACAAATATGAATTCAGTGGAAGTTTGTGGGCCAGAGTAGGTTGTGGGTCAGCATTCTAATCAATTACAGCATGTGATATCTTAGCACGTCTCACACGCTACCTTTGAGACCAAGCCATACAATGTTCCCAACACAAGCAGGAGCAATGTTCCTACAAGTAATGCAGTAGAAAACTGTGTAAAACATGTGTAAAATATTATTTTAAATAATACCGTGCTAGAAAGAGTTAATTCATCCCTTGGAATGTTGGTGAAATCTTGCCACATTATGCCATGAATGTTCATGACCATTTCAGAAACTAAAAGGAGATGAAGACTCCATCGGTACAAATTATGCATAAAGGACAAAAGATTCAGTATAAGCTCATGGATTTTTAAAATATTCAGAAAAAGTACGGATAATATCAGCTCAAAAATAACATGCCTCCTTATTCAATTCACGACGGTTCTGAGAAAATCGAGCAACCAAAATTGATAATGGAAAGGCCTTATATGTAGTACGTGGACGTCAGGAAGGCCTTCTAAAAAGTAGCAAGCATCAAATGAATTCATGCAGATGAAGTTGTGAGGAATATATTTTGTTGATTCGAGAATTAGCTAAGCAGAAGAAAAAAGTGAATGGCCATTTTGGTGCTTATATCCGGTTGTAAAACTGCAAATATTACGGTGTTAAATAGATTTGCAATGAATCTGTTCTTCTGAACACCCTCGTTAGGTTCTTGCCTGACACCGTGTTATAGAGAATTGTGTAATATAAATTACAGTGTCGATGTTTAAAAACATCCACATCCTAACAATTTACAGCCCCTTTCAGAATGGAAGAAGTTTTGAATAAATGAGTAATTTGATATGGTGTGATTAAAGTGGAGAATATTATCATGATGTAAATTTCCATGTTCCTCACCATTATCTCTCAATCATCATTCTCGAGCGTCCTAATTTTTTTTATTGCCTTTCCTTTGCGTAAATATGTCTAAATAAATTCTTCCAGTCATCCTTTATAGTACTGGCGAACTTCCCCTCATATTTTATCTTCTCTCTCCTTATTTCTTGTGTTGTTCTCCTCTGTTGATCTTTGTAAGCTTCGCAATCTTATGGTTTCCCACTGCCCTCCGCCGCATTATATGATTTGTCTTGTTTTTATGCTATCTCTGATATCCCCAGTCAGCCGTATTTTATTCATCCTCCCTGTAAAATATTTCCTAGGGTTGAATCTCTGCTGTGTCTCCTGCATTAGTTGCAGAAATTCCTAACATTGCTGTTGCCCTGCCTTTCCTTTTAGGCTCCTCTCCCAGTCAGCACTATCCAGCTCCTTCCTCAGGCTTTTGACTTTTTGTAGCATTCCTTCTGATTCTATCTTCTGACTCTAAAATTGCGGAGTAGAGCAAAGCATATTGCAATCATTGTCTCCTAAGAGTACCTTCACCTTCGGATCCCTTATCAATCTGCGTCATTGCGCAGAATGAAATCCAATATTGACTGTTGTTCAGTGGGTTCCACCATATCTACTCCAAAAAGCTATCTCGTAGACATTCCACAAATCCTTTACTTGCAATTCACGACTCACGTGTATTTTCCAGCCCCCCATGCATATTGAAATCCCAAATGATCACTGTAAATTTGCCTTCTCTGTCTCCTAGTCCATCTTGTGTCCAGCTGCTGACGTCTATTTGGAAGCGTAGACAGAACTGCAAACATGTTATTTTTACCTTTGATTTCCTCAATTCTACCTATACAGATTCTGCACTCTCTGACGCGACATTGCTTCTTATTATTGATTGACTTGCACTTCTTGCTATTAAGGCAATTCTACTCCCTTGGCCTATCTGCCTATCTTTTTGAAATAATGTGTACCCTTGAATATTCAGCTCCCAACCCTGATATCCTTGCAGCAATGTCTCGATAATGCCCACCAAGTTATACCTGCCTGTTTTAATCTGTGCGACAAGCTCGTGTACATTATTCCACACAGTGTGTACATTCCAAGATAACATCTTCAGTCCTGCAATAACAATCCTTACTCTCATTGTCATTTGTTTTTTTCCAGTCCACTTGAATTTCGATTGCTAACCCTTTCCAAACACTCTGTATACGCTGCAGATTTTAGTGTCCTCTTCCCAGTTCTGCAAACTTTAACTTTCGTTTAATTCTGTTTTTCTAGTTTCTACAATTACTGACACCACTCCGCAGTCATTTACAGGAAATCTCTGTTTTCAGATCTCAATGTGCGAGTCACGAGGACTCTGGTCCCAACACAGTTCTTGTGAAGACTGTCCCATTGGAAGGGATCCCTTCTTCCCTTGTACTGGAGCCAATGTCCCATGAATTAAAAAGAAGTTTATTAGCCAATCGAATCACAGCCGTCCTGGAGCATCGCGTTTCATTTTCTTCTCAGTCGAGACCGTTTTGAATCAGAATTTCTAACCTCCCCAGACTGCTATCCACCTGCTACCTCTCAGCTCTGTTCCCGAAGTGCAGGCCACAAATATACAAGGCAAGTATTTATAGTCTTTGCCTTCGCAGGGTGCTCTCCACATCCTCCAGCCCAGCTCTGGCCAGAAACTACTTATTCTGGTACCAACAAATTTTGCAGTAATAGATTTCTTCATTCCCGATGTCATTTTTTTTGGTGAGTGTAGAAGGTAAAAGAGTCAAAATTGCTATGATGCATTGTTTTTACTTTAAACACTCCTTTGACATCAAACCCAATATGATCCGCTCTTCAGTGCAGGTGACTGCTTTCGGGCTGTAATGAATGCGCTGAAGTGATGGTTCTCCCTCTCGCTTGCCCTCTGCTGAATGTTCTTCCTGCTGCTGATCATGTGGGCTGTTGCCAGATTAGACTAAATTAGATTTACTGCAGTGCGGAAACAGGCTCTTCGGCTCAACAAGTCCCACACCGACCCTGCGAAGTGTAACACACTTCCCTCTGAATAATGCACCTGACCCTGTGAGCACGTTTGCATGGCCAATTCACCTGAACTGCCCATTTTTGGACTGCCAGAGGAAACCCATGCAGACACGGAGAGAATGTGCAAAATCCACACAGGCAGTCGCCCGAGGTTATAATTGAACCTGGGACCCTGGTACTGTAAGGCAGCAGTGCTCATCAATGAGCCATCGTGCCACCCTAAGACCTGAACTTCAGTGCAGGTGAACCTTTACCACCTTTCATAACTGGTGGCACTATCTTTACGCAATGTCAAGTCTTTCAACACCTCACCTGTGTCTATCGATGTTAACAATATCTCAGAAAGTGGTCCAGCAAACATTTCCCAAGCTTCCCATAGAGTGCACGGGAACACCTGAGCAAGTCCTTTGGATTTATGCAACTTTATGCGCTTTAAAACTCCTCTCTAATATGTACATTTGCGAAATTTGAGGTGCCTTGTTATCTCCCTTGCTACTCTTTTGTGTTTAACGCATGTGTGGAATCTCGTTATATTCTCCATGACAGTGGTTGACAAAACTATCTCCGATTTCTCTCCAAAGTATATTTCTGCCTTTATAGACATCTGAGGAATCATCGATCCTGTTCTCTGTACTTGATATGTATTTCCTTTTTTTTCTCGAACAAAACCTCAATTCCTCCAGCATTCCCTCTACTTATCAGCCTTGCCTTTCATCCCAGCAGGAGCATACTGTCTCTGTACTCTCGTGATGTCGCTATTAAATGCTTCCCAAATCCAGCCATCGCTTTCCCTACGAATATCTGCCCTCAATCCACTTTTGATATTTCTTGCCTCATGCCTTAAATGTTGGCTTTGCTTCAATTTAGACCTTTAACTCTTATAATTGGCCTATCCTTTTCAATCACTCTTCTAAATATAAGAGAAGTATTGTCGCTGGCCCCAATATGTACCCCCGCCTTATATCCCAAGAGCAATACAGGTTTTTTTCTTGTCTAGTAGTTTCATTCAGACACTGAATCTTAAAACATGTTTGCACAGATGTAGCAATTTCCCCTTCATCTAAGCCCTTAACACTATTGCAGAAACAGTGTATGTCTGCAAAGGTAAAATCTCCCACTTCAACCATCTTCTTGTTCCTATAGACGTCTCCTTCCAAGAGAAATTGTTTCTCAATTTCCCCTGAACATTTGGAGTCTATAGTAAAATTCCAATAATGTGATCATCACTTTCTCGTTTCTCAGTTTCATTCAAATAACTTCCCTGGGTCTACTCCCATCATTATCTTCCCTCAGTACGACTGTAACGTCATCCCGAAACAAAAGCACCACCGCCTCTCCTCTCTTTGTTACATTTCAATCCTTCGTATTGCATCAATACCTCGGAACATGAAGCTAGCTGTCCTGTCCATCCTTGAGCGTCATCTCTGTAATCGCTTTGAGGGACCTGTTCCATGTTCTCAACTGTTACCGTGAATAATCTGCCTTACCTGTTAGGCCTCTTAGATTTAAATGAGTTAATTTTAATTTATCAGTCTTAATTCATTCTCTGCTTTGTTCCTGCCTGCCACGAGTGATGACTTACTCCTCTTCTGAACTGTACCTTTATCATACTGATCCCCTTTATATCTATTTCCTGGGACGCATGCCCACCATTCTTAGTTTAATTATTGTCGGGTGAAACGGACCTCTGTCGTCTGTACTCTCTTGGCAATGATACTGAGGGACATGATATAAACACATTTGGAAACACTTGACTTGTGTTTGACAGGCCGGATGGTTATGAAATGTCTCATTTCACAATCCTGATTGAATATTTTTGTCGACATGACAAAGATAATGGATGAGGAAGGGGACGTGGGGACTTTTTTAAATAAAACCCCACATGGTAGATTAGTGCGAAATTTAAAATCACGAGTACAGGGTGGGCTAGCGGTACAAAACTGGCTTGATCATAAAAGACAGAGGGCAGCACTGGAAGGGTCTTTTTCTGAATGGAGAATGGTAACTAGCAGTGTTCCATCAGAATCAGTCTTAGGTTCTCTGTTATTTATACCGTTTACAAATAATGTGGAGGAATATGTTGGTTCTCTCATTAATAAGTTTACAGATGACAAGAAGATTGTTGGAGTTGCTGATAATGTCGACGATTGTGTAAGGATACAAGAGGATATAGATAGACTGACGACTTGAGTACAGAAATGGCACAAATAATTTAATTCAAACAAATGTGAGACGATCCCTATTAGGTGATGGAATTTAGATGTGGCTTATTCTGTAAACGTTAGCACAATTAGGAACGATAACGTACAGACGGATCTGGGCATGAAATTCCACAGTTCCCTAAGGACAGCAACACGGGTGGCCAAGATAATGAAGATGACATATTCCATGCTTGCCATCACTAGACAAAGCATGGATTACAAGAGTTTTCGAACCATGTTGAAACTATATAATATCCTTGCGTGGTGAGGCCCCATATGAATTATTATGTGCAGTTTGCTGAAAACAAACCAAATCCTTGATTTTCTCCGGGTTTCTCTACTTTTCTGGAACTGCCATCTATCCCACCCATATCCAAAACAAGGATCGGGAATGTGACTTGTACTTTTGTAAAGTCACGCTAAGCCAGGCTGATCACCAAGCCTGTCTCATGTAGTCGATTGATCAGTTCCGATAGAAGCTGCAAGTGGTCCTTCTATGCGTGACTAAAAATCACCAGATCGTCAGTGCACTTCTCACTATTGGTACTGGAGGATTTTTCTCTAATTTATTCTAGTCACATCTATCTAAACTTCCGAAAAGTTTGGCTTATTTTTCGACACAGTCCAGGGAACATGAACATAGAGATCATAGATTGCTCAGATAGAGTCAGGGATCCAAGGTTAGAACATGGGTTGCCTAAAACAAGGTTTACTTTCCCACGCTTAACATTATTTGACATTAGAAAGGCCCATTCAACAGTCTAATAGCAGGAGGGAAGAATATGTTCTTGAACCTGTTGGTGTGCGGCGGGCAGGTTTCTGTATCTTCTGCCTAGTGGAAAAGATTGGAAGAAATTATAACTGAAGTGGAATGGGTCTTCGGTAATGTTGAAAGTCTTTACACGACAGACAGAAGTGAAAATGGAGTCCATGGAAGAGATGGTGTAGTGATGGTCGGTGCTGTGCACACAACCTTCTGTCGTTTCTGGCGGTCATGTGCAATGGTAGATGCCATGCCAGGCCGTTCTGCAGCCAGTTAGCATGTTGTCTATGGTTCATCTATGAAAGTTGGCAAAGGTGCTTTTTGACGTATGGAATTTATAAATTTCTTTTTGGTAATTCTTTGAAATGTGTCGAGTCCATTTTTCGTATCAATTGGAATAACTTCAACGTAGTAAAATTTTGTTCAGTATCACACAAGCCGAAATTGTCTTAGTTCTTTCAGATAAAGTACCCACTATATCCACTGAGAAAAACTAACTTGGAAATATAAATTGTCTGTCCCAACTTCTCAATAGAGACTTCGAAAAATTGAGCATTATATGAATTAGACTTTGTAACTGCATTGCAATTGCGGTAGTCAGTACATATTTGTTTTGCACCATATGGATTTGATACCATTTACTGACTTTGAGCTCAGGTTACTGCAACTCAGTTGGATTAAGTTGCCATTAAGCATGAGTTCCAACTCTTTCTGAATCTATGCAAACTTCAGAGGATTGCGCCTATAAATACACTTCGAAATCAAAACAGCATTACCTACACCTGAATGATGTTGAATTAGATTAGTACTGCCCATCTTATGTGATTTGAATAACTCCTTCAGGTCATTCCGATTTTACACTGGATGGTAAGTCAGTCACATATGCCAGCTTTAAAGAATTTACTCATTGTCTAAATTAACTTGAGGAATGTCCAATTCAGTACCATTTGAACTCGGTTCTTCACTTTGTGTTCCAACAATCATCACATTCTCCTTTTGTTTTCTTTTCCTATCAAAAACCTGTTTGATTACACTCACATCACACATTCTGTGAGATTTCTTATCAAATAGTTTATCTTATCGACATACGTTCGAATAGATAAGACTCACTAAACCTGTTCTTAAAGTTTTACGTACACTGCACATAACAGCTCCACTTTCTGTTGACTAGAAAAGTTATGAATTCAATTTTCCTGGCTGATTCCTGTTTAATCACACGCTCTGCTACTTTTAAATGCTCTCTAGCCTACTCAAGATCTCAAGTTAATCATTCACTAACCATTGTCACATCATCGATATATATGGTCACTGAACTCTGACTCATCATTTTTTGTTGAACTAATTCCATTGGTCCTCTTACCTCATGCCCAGAATCTAATTCATACAGAATTAGGTAGATTCATTTGGTACATTCGTTTATTGCAAACTGTGCAAATGGAATTCCTTATTATAATCCACTGGAATTTCTTGAGTACAGGCTCTCAACATGGTCTTTGATTTTTTAATCAACCATTCTAATACTCCCTGCAATTCTGGATGGTAAGCAATGGATTTGAACGGTTTTATTCCACAGCTGTCCATAACTTCAATAAGTAACTTTACTTAACTTTGTGTCTTTGCGGATGGTACGCATTCTGCAAAAAAAGGAGTAACTTTCCAACAATTATTTTAACCGTGATACTATGTAACGAAATAGCTTCTGGATATCTCGTGGACGCACTCATTATCTGACAATGAAGTGTGACCAGGGATATAACCTGACTCGTAACACGCCCCCAACTAATATGTTATAACAAAATAGCAAAATGAAATCAATTCCGTTCACACACGACTCGTAACCGCCCCCAACTAATATGTTATAACAAAGTAGCAAAATGAAATCAATTCCGTTCACACGCTCTACAATTAAGAAGTATTTTGTATTCTGCTTCAACAGCACAGTTCCTACTTATATAAATCCACTTGCTATGCAAACAACAAAAAAAGTGAGTCTCTGAAAATTCGCACAGGCTGTGTCTTGTGGAGTGCTCATATCCACTCTGCTGATTATACTATCGGGGATGTTTTCTCTGCAAATCCTCTGTTCTGAATGCCTTCCTCCATCGAATTCTGGTGTCAGAAATATTTGCGGAACGTGCCATAGAGCCATAGATATGTATAACACGGAAACAGACCTTCAGTCCAACCTGTCCATGCCGACCAGATATCCCAAACGAATCTAGTCCCACCTGCCAGCTCCCAGCCCATATCCCTCCAAGCCCTTCCTATTCTTATCCCCATCCGCATGCCGTTTAAATGTTGAAATTGTATCAGCCTCCAGCACTTCCTCTGGCAGCTCATTCCATACATGTACCACCCTCTGCGTGAAAAGGTTGCCCGTTAGGTCTCGTTTATATCTTTCCCCTCACTATAAATCTCTAGTTCTGGACTCATCCACCCCAGGGAATAGACATTGTATATTTATGTCCATGGGGCTTATAATCTTGTAGATATGTGTTTATATCTTTCCCCTCACTATAAATCTATGCCCTCTAGTTCTGGACTCATCCACCCCAGGGAATAGACATTGTATATTTATGTCCATGGGGCTTATAATCTTGTAGATATGTATAAGGTCACCCCTCAGCCTCCGACGCTCCAGGGAAAACAGCCCCAGCCTGTTCAGCCTCTACCTACAACTCAAAATCAGCAACCTTGGAAACATCCTTGTAAATCTTCGCTGAACCCTTTCAAGGTTCAAAACACATTTCCGATAGGAAGGAGACCAGAATCACACGCAGCATTCAACTACTGGTCTAATCAATATCTTGTACAGTCGCAACATAACCTCTCAACTCCTGTACTCAATACAATGGCCGATAAAATAAAGCATGCCAAACGCATTCTTCACTGTCCTTTCGACATGAGACTCCACTTTCAAGAAGCTATGAATCTGCACTCAAAACTTGCTTTGTTCAGCAACACTCCCTAGGACATTTCTACTAAGTGTATAAGTCCTGCAAATAATTGTTTTCCGAAAATGCAGCAGCTTGGATTTATCTGAATTGAACTCCATCTGTCACGCCTCAGCCCAGTCATGTACCATTTATATTTTTTTTTTCCTGGGAGCGTGGAGATGTATTATCTCTTCAGATGTTTGTTGTCTCTCCCCAAGTTTAAAAATGCTCGCATGACTTATAGCCGTGATTACCTGTAATTGTTTTTGACTATGATATTTTGGTATTTTGGCTTGAGTTTTCCGTACTGTCAATTGATCTTTGCTTGCAATTCATGCGCTACCTTCAACACCTCCTTCTATAATCCACCGCCACAATCCACTTTGCCGAGAGGTGCGAGGGGTAACTGAATGTGTGCTGGGAAGGTGAGTATAACACTGTAAAAAACTTACCTCAGGTGTCGAAGCCCCCATTTGCTGAGTGGTGCGAGGGAGGAGAAAAGGATTGCTGGGAAATTAACTATCACAGTTTTAAAAACGTACCTCAGGGGTCAAGGCCTCCATTTCTCGAGAGTTGCGAGGGAGGAGCGAAAGACTGCTGGGAACGTGAGTATAACAGTTAAAAAAAAAACACTTAGCTCAGGCGTCGACTACTCCAATTGGCGAGTGTTTCAAGGGAGGGACAAAGGACGGCTGCGAAGTTGAGTAAAACGCATTTTTGAACAGAGCAGTGAGGAGAGAGGGCGGAGAGAAACGAGGGCTGCCGGGATTTTTTTCAGTGGGTAAGATCGAAGTCATAGTTGTCAGGTTTCTGGCACTGAGCCTGGCACTGCGGGTCTGACGGGAACGGGGAGAATAGAAAAGCAATGCTGGTAGGGAACACAATAGTTAGACGGATTGACTGCATATTTTGTGGTCAGAAAAGGGACGCCCGGAAGGTATGCTGCCTCCAAGGTGCCAGGGTCTTGGTTGTCGCCATTCCGTTTTACAGCATTCTGAAGGGGCAGGGTGAGCCGCCAGAAATCTTGTTACATATCGGCACCAATGATATAGCCAGGAAAGGGATTGAGGATCTGAAAAGTGATTACAGAGAGGTAGTTTGGAAGCTGAAGAGCAGGACTAGTACAGCAGTAATCTCGTGCTTGCTACTGGTGCCAGGAGATAGTGAGGTGAGGAACAGTCAGAGAATGCAGTTCAACACATAGCTGCGAGGCTGGTGCAGGAGGGAGGGCTTTTGGCACCTCGACGATTGAGATACGTTCAAGGGAATCTGTGACTTGTAAATGAAGGACGGGTTGAACCTGAACTGGAGGGGAATAAATCTACCTTGTATGAGATTTGCTCGTGTGGTGTGGGCGGGTGATAACTAGGTGGCAGGGGTGTGGGAATCAGACTCACTGTCTGAGAGGCGACAGTTGCAGATGGGGCAGTAACAGGATGCAGTGAACCTTTCAAGAAGTTTTCTCACGCGATGAATCAAAGGGATCGGTTCAAGTGTGTCTGCTTTAACGCAAGGAGCGTCAGAATAAAGAGTGACGAACTTAGAACATGGGTCAGTACTTGGCGCTATCATGTTATGACCATAACGGAGACGTGCGTTTCACAGGGGCAGGAATGGTTGCTTGAAGTTCCAGGAATTATAACGTTTAAAAAAAACAGGGAGAGCGGAAAAATAGGAGGAATGTAGCATTGCTAATCAGAGAATGCATCTCAGCTACCGAAACAAAGGTTGTTGAGGAGGGTTTGTCTACGGAGTGAGCATGGGCGGAAGTCAGGAACAGCAAGGGAACAACCGTGTCATTGGGGGTTTTCTACAGACTTCTAATAGCAGTAGAGATGTTGAAGAACTCATCGGCGTGCGATTTTGGAAAAATAAAAATGCATCAGAGTTGTTGTTATGGGTGATTTAAACATTCTGAATATCGACTGGAACCTCCTTAGAGTAAGGTTAAACATCACACAATACCAGGTTATAGTCCAACAGGTTTAATTGGAAGCACACTAGCTTTCGGAGCGACGCTCCTTCATCAGGTGATAGTATCACCTGATGAAGGAGCATCGCTCCGAAAGCTAGTGTGCTTCCAATTAAACCTGTTGGACTATAACCTGGTGTTGTATGATTTTTAACTTTGTACACCCCAGTCCAACACCGGCATCTCCAAATCATGACTCCTTAGAGTAGACGGTTTGGATGGAGCCGGTTTTTGTCTGGTGTGTTCAGTAGGGTTTCCTTAATCAGTATGTAGACAGATCGACGAGGAGAGAGGACTATTTGAATTTGGTGCTCGGCAATGAGCCAGGGCACGTGTAGAATCTCACGTTGGGAGACGCTTTGGTGTCAGTGACTACAACTTCCTCACATTTACCATAACCTTGGAGAGGGAAAGGAGCAGTTACCGGGGGAAGATACTGAATTAGGGAAAAGGTAATTATGACGCTATCAGACAGGACTTGAGAAGTACAGACTGGGAGCCATTGTTCGACAGAAAGGGCACAACAGAGATATGGAGACTGTTCAAGGAGCAGTTATTGCATGTGATGCACGAATTTGTTCTTCAGAGACAGGTAAAAAGGGGTACGATTAAGGAACCTTGGATGACGAGAACAGAGGAACCTCTCGTCAAAGGAAGAAGGCAGCTTACGTAAGGTGGAGCAAGCAATGATTTAGCACAGCTGGAGGGTATTACAGGCTTGCTAGAATGGAGCTGAGAAATGGAATGAGGAGACCCAGGAGGCGCTACGAAAAATGCACGAAAAGGGATTACGGAGAACCCAAAGGTATGTTTGTCATACGTCAGGAATACAATAATCATCAGAGAGAATGTAGGGCCGATCCGCTGCACCATAGGGAACTTGTTCGTGGATAGGGGAAGCAGGTGACGATGTTTTTTTTTCGCTTCGGTTTCCACGTAGGAAATGGACCATGTTGTGTAAGAGAACTTTGAGGAGCTGGGGTGTAGGTTTGAACACATTAAGATTAATGAAGTTGATGTACTGGAAATTTTGGCAAACATTAAGATTGATATGCCCCCAGGGCCAGACCAGGTTTATTCTAGTGTGCCCTTTGAAGAGAAAATGAGGTCTGCAGATGCTGGAGATCAGAGATGGAAATGTGTTGCTGGAGAAGCGCAGCAGGTCAGGCAGCATCTAGGGAACAGGAGAATCGACGTGTCGGGCATTAGCCCTTCTTCG
>NW_025211646.1:23142-24133 GCF_004010195.1 Chiloscyllium plagiosum
TGACCTGCTGCGCTTCTCCAGGAACACATTTCCATCTCTTATTCTAGTGTGCGCCAGGAAGCGAGAAAAGAGATTGCTAAGCCGTTGGAAAAAATCTTTGCCTTCTCACTCTCCACGGGACTCGCACCAGCGGATTGGAAGGAGGTGAAAGTTGTTCCCCTTTTCCAGAAGGATGATATGGAAATTCCTGGGAATTACAGATCAGTTAGTCTTAAGTCTGCTGTCAGCAAAGTTTTAGAAACAATTCTGAGGGATAGGATTTATGACTGTTTGGCAAAGCATAGCGTGATTAAAGGCAGTCAGCATGGCTTTGGGAGTGGCAGGTCATGCCTCTTAAATTTAAACGAGTTCATTAAGGAGGTGAAAATCAGATCGACGAAAGAAGAGCAGTGGATGTGGTGTATATGGACTTCAGCAAGTCATCTATTATGGTTCACCATGGTAGGTTCATTCATAAAGTCAGGAAGTATGTGTTAAAAGGAGATTTGGTCTCTGGATTCAGAATTGGTTGGCTGACAGAAGGCAAAGAGTGGTCGTAGATGGAAAGTATTCTGCCTGGAGATCAGTGTTGAGTGGGGTACCGCAGGGCTCTGTTCTTGGGCATCTGCTCTTTGAAGTTTTTACAAATGTCTTGGTTGAGGAGGTTGAGAAGTGGGTAATTAAATTTGCAGATGCAACAAAGGTTTGAGGTGCCGCTGATAGTATCGAGGGCAATTGCAGGCTGCAGCATGACAGACAGGATGAAGAGCTGGGCTGAGAAACGGCAAATGGAGTTCAATCTGGAAAAATGCGAAGTGCTCCATTTTGGAAGTTCGAACTGGAATGCTGAATATCGGATTAAATATAGTGACATTAGGGACATTTAAGCGACTTCTAGGCATGCACATGGATAGTAGTGAATTGAGGGGTTCGGAGGTGAAGTTATTTGGGGTTACATTGCGATTAATCCTCTGCACAAAGGGCCTGTTCTGTGTTGTACATTTCTTTGTTC
>NW_025211647.1:0-5786 GCF_004010195.1 Chiloscyllium plagiosum
ATACAGTGTGACCCCAGATCACAGAGAGAGGTGTACAGTGTTACCCCCAGATCACAGAGAGGGGTGTACAGTATAACCCAGACCAAAGAGAGGGGTGTACAGTATTACCCCCAGATCACAGACAGAGGTGTATAATGTTACCTCTAGATCACAGGGAGCAGTGTACAGTGTTACCCCCAGATCACAGAAAGAGGTGTACAGTGTTACCCCAGATGACAGTGAGATTAGATTACGATTAGATTGCTTTACAGTGTGGAAACAGGCCCTACGGCCCAACAAGTCCACACCGACCCGCCGAAGCGAAACCCACCCATACCCCTACATTTACCCCTTACCTAACACTACGGGCAATTTAGTATGGCCAATTCACCTGACCTGCACATCTTTGGACCGTGGGAGGAAACCGGAGCACCCGGAGGAAACCCCAGATCACAGAGAGAGATGTACACTATTACCACCAGATCACAGAGAGAGGTGTACAGTGTTACACCAGATCACAGAGAGGGGTGTACAGTGTTACCCCAGATCACAGAGAGAGGGGTACAGAGTTACACCAGATCACAGTGAGATGTACAGTGTTACCCCAGATCGCAGAGAGAGGGGTACAGTGTTAACCCCAAATCAAAGCAAGAGGGGACAGTGTTACCCCAGATCATAGAGAGGGTTGTATTGTTTTACCCCCAGATCACAGGCAGATGTAAAGTGTTACCCCAGATCACTGAGAGAAGTGTATGGTGATACCCCAGATCACAGACAGATGTGTACAGTGTTACCCCCAGATCACAGAGCGAGGGGTACAGTTTTGCCCCCAGATCTCAGGAGAGGGGTACAGTGTTACCCTAGGATCACAGGGAGAGGGGTACAGTCTTACACCAGATCACAGGGAGTAGCGTACAGTGTTACCCCAGATCACAGGGAGTAGCGTACAGTGTTACCCCCAGATCACAGAGAGAGGGGTGCAGTTTTGCCCCCAGATCTCAGGAGAGGGGTACAGTGTTACCCCCAGATCACAGGGAGAGGGGTACAGTCTTACACCAGATCACAGGGAGAGGTGTATAGTGTTAACCCCAGATCACAGGGAGTAGGGTACAGTGTTACCCCAGATCACAGGGAGAGGGGTACAGTGTTACCCCAGATCACAGGGAGTAGCGTACAGTGTTAGCCCCAGATCACAGAGAGAGGGGTACAGTTATGCCACCAGATCTCAGGAGAGGGGTACAGTGTTACCCTAGGATCACAGTGAGAGGTGTACAGTCTTACACCAGATCACAGGGAGAGGTGTATAGTGTTAACCCCAGATCACAGGGAGTAGGGTACAGTGTTACCCCAGATCACAGGGAGAGGGGTACAGTGTTACCCACAGATCATTGGGAGAGGTGTACAGTGTTACCCACAGATCACAGGGAGAGGGTTACAGTGTTATCCCAGATCACAGAGAGAGGCGTACAGTGTTACCCCAGATCACAGGGAGAGGTGTACTGTGTTACCGCAGATCACAGAGAGAGGTGTACAGTGTTACCCACCAGATCACAGAGAGAGGTGTACACTGTTACCCCCCAGATCACAGAGAGAGGGGTACAGAGTTACTGCCAGATCAGAGGGAGAGGTGTACAGTGTTACCCAGATCACAGAGAGAGGTGTACAGTGTTACCCCAGATCACAGGGAGAGATGTACAGTGTTACCCCGGATCATAGGGAGAGGGGTACATTGTTACCCGCAGATCACAGGGAGAGGGGAACAGTGTTACCCCAGATCACAGGGAGAGGTGAACTGTGTTACCCCCAGATCAGAGGGAGTAGCGTACAGTGTTACCCCCAGATCACAGAGAGAGGGGTGCAGTTTTGCCCCCAGATCTCAGGAGAGGGGTACAGTGTTACCCCCAGATCACAGGGAGAGGGGTACAGTCTTACACCAGATCACAGGGAGAGGTGTATAGTGTTAACCCCAGATCACAGGGAGTAGGGTACAGTGTTACCCACAGATCACAGGGAGATGGGTACAGTCGTACACCAGATCACAGGGAGAGGTGTATAGTGTTAACCCCAGATCACAGGGAGAGGGGTACAGTCTTACACCAGATCACAGGGAGAGGTGTATAGTGTTAACCCCAGATCACAGGGAGAGGGGTACAGTCTTACACCAGATCACAGGGAGAGGTGTATAGTGTTAACCCCAGATCACAGGGAGAGGGGTACAGTCTTACACCAGATCACAGGGAGAGGTGTATAGTGTTAACCCCAGATCACAGGGAGTAGGGTACAGTGTTACCCCAGATCACAGGGAGAGGGGTATAGTGTTAACCCCAGATCACAGGGAGAGGGGTACAGTCTTACACCAGATCACAGGGAGAGGTGTATAGTGTTAACCCCAGATCACAGGGAGAGGGGTACAGTCTTACACCAGATCACAGGGAGAGGTGTATAGTGTTACCCCCAGATCACAGGGAGAGGGGTACAGTCTTACACCAGATCACAGGGAGAGGTGTATAGTGTTAACCCCAGATCACAGGGAGTAGGGTACAGTGTTACCCCAGATCACAGGGAGAGGGGTACAGTGTTACTCACAGATCAGAGGGAGTGGGGTACAGTTTTATCCCCAGATCACAGGGAGAGGTGTACAGTGTTACCCCAGCTCACAGAAAGAGATGTACAGTGTTACCCCAGATCACAGGGAAGGGGTACCGAGTTACCCCCAGATCAGAGGGAAAGGGGTACAGTGTTATTCCCAGATCACAGGGAGAGGTGTACAGTGTTACCCCAGATCACAGGGAAGGGGTACCGAGTTACCCCCAGATCAGAGGGAAAGGGGTACAGTGTTATCCCCAGATCACAGGGAGAGGGGTACAGTGTTACCCGCAGATCACAGAGAGATGTGTACAGTGTTAGCCCCAGATCACTGAGAGATGTACAGTGTTACCCCCAGATCACAGAGAGATGTGTACAGTGTTACCCCAGGTCACAGAGAGAGGTGTACAGTGATATCCCCGATCACAGGGAGACGGGTACACTGTTAAACCCAGATCACAGAGAGAGGGGTACAATCTTACCCCAGATCACAGGGAGAGGTGTACAGTGTTAACCCCAGATCACAGGGAGAAGGGTACAGTGTTACCCCAGATCACAGGGAGAGGTGCACAGTGTTACCCACAGATGACAGGGAGAGATGTACAGTGTTACCCAATGATCACAGAGAGGGGTGTACAGTTTTACCCCCAGATCACAGGGAGATGTACAGTGTTACCCCAGATCACAGAGAGAGGTGTACAGTGTTACCCCGAGATTACAGATAGAGGTGTACAGTATTATTCCAGATCCCAGAGAAATGTGTATAGTGTTACCCCGAGATTACAGATAGAGGTGTACAGTGTTATTCCAGATCCCAGAGAGATGTGTACAGTGTTACCCAGATCACAGAGGGAGGTGTACAGTCTTACCCGCAGATCACAGGGAGAGGTGAACAGTGTTGCCCCCAGATCACAGAGAGAGGGGTTCAGTGTTACCCCCGATCACAGGGAGAGGTGGACAGTATTTCCCAGATCACCGAGAGAGGGGTACAGTGTTCCCCAATGATCACAGGGAGAGGTGTACAGTGTTGCCCCCAGACCACAGGGAGAGGGGTTCAGTGTTACCCCCGATCACAGGGAGAGGTGTACAGTGTTACCCCAGATCACAGGGAGAGGCGTACAGTGTTACCCCAGAACACAGAGGGAGGTGTACAGTGTTACCCCCGATCACAGAGAGAGGTGGACAGTATTACCCAGATCACCGAGAGAGGGGTACAGTGTTAACCCAGATCACAGGGAGAGGTGTACAGTGTTAACAGAGATCACAGAGAGATGTGTACAGTGTTGCCCCAGATCATAGAGATAGGTGTACAGTGTTACCCCAGATCACAGGGAGAGGTGTACAGTGTTACCCCCAGATCACAGAGAGGGGTGTACAGTGTTACCCCAGATCACAGAGAGATGTGTACAGTGTTGCCCCCAGATCACAGAGAGGGGTGTACAGTGTTACCCCAGATCACAGGGAGAGGTGTACAGTGTTACCCCAGATCACACAGAGGTGTACAGTGTTACAACAGATCACAGGGAGAGGGGTACAGTGTTACCCCAGATCACAGGGAGAGGTGTACAGTGTTAACCCAGATCACAGGGAGAGGTGTACAGTGTTGCCCCCAGATCACAGAGAGGGGTGTACAGTGTTACCCCAGATCACAGGGAGAGGCGTACAGTGTTACCCCAGATCACACAGAGGTGTACAGTGTTACCCCAGATCACAGGGAGAGGGGTACAGTGTTACCCCAGATCACAGAGAGTGGTGTACAGTGTTACCCCCAGATCACAGGGAGAGGTGGACAGTATTACCCAGATCACCGAGAGAGGTGTACAGTGTTACCCCAGATCACAGGGAGAGGCGTACAATATTACCCCAGATCACAGGGAGAGGTGTACAGTGTTACCCTAGATCACAGGGAGAGAGGTGTACAGTGTTATCCCAGATCACAGGGAGAGGTGTACAGTGTTCCCCAGATCACAGAGAGAGCAGTACATTGTTACCCCCAGATCACAGAGAGATGTGTACAGTGTTACCCCGATCACAGGGAGAGGTGCACAGTGTTACCCCTGGATCACAGGGAGAGGGGTACAGTGTTAGCCCAGATCACAGGGAGAGGTGTACAGTGTTACCCCAGATGACAGAGAGAGGTGCACAGAGTTACCCCCAGATCAGAGTGAGATGGCAGTGTTACCCCCAGATCACAGAGAGAGGTGTACAGTGTTACCCCAGATTACAGAGAGAGGTGTACAGTGTTACCCCCAGATCACAGAGAGATGTGTACAGTGTTTACCCAGATCACAGAGACGGGTGTACAGTGTTACCCCAGACAACAGAGAGGGGTGTACAGTGTTACGCCCAGATCACAGGGAGATGTACAGTGTTACCTCAGATCACAGGGAGAGGTATATACAGTGTTAACCCCAGATCACAGGGAGTCGGGTACAGTGTTAACACAGATCACAGGGAGAGGTGTACAGTGTTACCCACACATCACAGGGAGAGGGGTACAGAGTTACCCCCAGTTCAGAGGGAGAGGGGTACAGTGTTACCCCCAGATAACAGGGAGAGGTGTATACAGTGTTAACCCCAGATCACAGGGAGTAGTGTACAGTGTTAACACAGATCACAGGGAGAGGTGTACAGTGTTACCCACAGATCACAGGGAGAGGTGTACAGTGTTACCCCAGATCACAGAGAGAGGTGTACAGTGTTACCCACAGATCACAGGGAGAGGTGTACAGTGTTACCCCAGATCACAGGGAGAGGTGTACAGTGTTACCCCAGATCACAGACAGAGGTGTATAGTGTTACACCAGATCATAGGGAGAGGTTACAGTGTTACCCTCAGATCACAGAGAGAGGTGTATACAGTGTTACCCACAGATCACAGGGAGAGGGGTACAGAGTTACCCCCAGTTCAGAGCGAGAGGGGTACAGTGTTATCTCCAGATCACAGAGAGAGGTGTACAGTGTTACCCCAGATCACAGAAAGAGATGTACAGTGTTACTCCCAGATCACAGAGAGATGTGTACAGTGTTAACCCAGATCACAGAGACGGGTGTACAGTGTTACCCCAGACCACAGAGAGGGGTGTACAGTGTTACGCCCAGATCACAGGGAGATGTACAGTTTTACCCCAGATCACAGAGGGGTACAGTGTTACCCCAGATCACAGGGAGAGGTGTACAGTGTTACCCCAGATCACAGAGAGAGGTGTACAGTGTTACCC